>NW_008794888.1:2380460-2417298 GCF_000699145.1 Aptenodytes forsteri | reverse complement strand
CGCCCGCGGGGGGGGGGGGGGGGAGGATGAGGGAGCGGCTGTGTGGTGCTCAGTTGCCGGCTGAGGTTAAACCATGACAGCTTGCAGATATATCCTACCTGAATTTGCTTTCAGTGCTTCCCCTCTCTATACCTGTTGGTGAAAAATAATGTCGGCTTATGTGGTCTACTGCAAGGCCATTTATATCATTCTCTGAATTGGTGGATATTTTTAGTCATGTTTAAAATACTAAGAGCTGTTGGCTACTGCCACTACTGCCAATACTGTCACTGTAGGTTTTGCTTTGTCTGTTGCTGCTTAGAAAACAGTCACAAGTCATACACCGATTGACAGGGCCTCACTGCTACTCTTGACAACTATCAGGAGGGTTGTCATGTAGTTTAGATTACATGCATAAAAAAGGACAAAAGAATGGACATTCATTATTCAAAGCACTTTTGCACTAATCATAACCTTTGGGCTTTTCAGAAAAGCTCATATGTAAGGCTATGAAATCTTTTCTACACTTTTCCAAACATAACAAAACTACAGAGCAGTGAACAGATAACTACCCTAGAAACAGTACTACTGATAGTAGAAAAAGGGATCAATAATGGTAGTAATAAGAGCATGGTCATAGGCACTGGTCCAAAAACTGGAAGAGATTATCCTGCCCAGTTTTGTGCTTATCCCAACTTCCAATTTAAAATCCTATCTAGCCTAGAGTAATTGAAGCTATTGCTTCAAGAGTTATACCTGTATAGAATATTTCCCTTTGTCTTGCAGGGGAGACAATCTCAGTATTCAAAAATAAAACCTGGTTTCGGCTGGGATAGAGTTTATTTTCTTCCTAGTAGCTGGTACAGTGCTGTGTTTTGGGTTTAGCATGAGAATAATGTGATAACACACTGATGTTTTAGTTGTTGTCCCCCAGGTTTTCTCTCTCTCTCTCTCTCTCTCTCGAATTTAATTTATTATTATTATTATTTATTATTATTTTATTTCAAGTATTAAACAGCTCAACCTACTGGGCATTGGTTGGCGGGTGGTGAGCGGTTGCATCACTTGTTTTTTTTTCTTTCCCTGGGTTTTTGTTTCTCTCTCTCTCTCTGTTGTTGTTTTACATTCCATTACAATTTATTATTATTATTATTGCTATTATTATTATTTTATTTCAAGTATTAAACAGTTCTTATCTCAACCTATGAGTTTTCGTACTTTTGCTCTTCTGAGTCTCTCCCCCATTCCACCGGGGGGTGGGGAGGGTGAGCGAGCGGCTGTGTGGTGCTTGGTTGCTGACTGGGGGCAAACCACGACAAACACTCAGCAGCTTTCTTGGCCATGAGACCTATCCATTCCCACAACTGGCAGCACAAGCTTGCCAGAGACCTATGCTGCTCATTTTTGGAGTGATAGAACAGCATACCATATTCCGTCTTCAGTGTTTCCCCATGGAGCCCAGCTCTGCCTAACACAGTACCTGCAGAAGAAGAAGGTTTCCCTAGTCTCCATGGAAGAATATAATCTAAAGGGAGTGGTGTGCAGGTGATGTTTCACTGATTTGAAGGCTGTTAGTACAGTTTATTGTAACAGGAGGCAGATTGTATACCAGCAAATAGAACATAATGAAATAGACTCAGAGCTTAAATTTCAAGCTCATAGATTGGAAAGAAACAGTAAGAATTGTTTCTTGTTCTAGTTCATAAGATGTGATTGAAAAAGTGAGCTGTAAACTGGTAATTCTCTGTGATGCACAGAATTGCTGTATGAGAATGATGAACTGAATGAATCAAATCTCAGCAAAGTCATGCCAATTTTCCTTTGATAGACCAATAGACCAATAGACTTTAGATAGACCTTAGCTAGAAATGACCAAGTAATTTGGTCACAAACACGAGTCAGTCACACCCTACTAGCATTTCACTAATCTTGACATGCTGATAGAAGCTTTTCGTACGAGTACCTTAAAGCAGACATGTTCTGACAAGCCTTATTCCACATTGAGAATGTATGGAAACCACATGGAAGCAGTTGGCTTCCAGATCATCCTAGTCCCAAAGATACATAAAATGCCTGGCTGCAATTAGCTAACTTCAAATCAGTTAGCTAGTTACTTCTCATTAGCTAAGCGTGACTATATTCTGCAAAGTTAAAGAGATCTGAAAGCAAATGCCTTCTGATCTTAATAGCAAAAATGCATTGTAGTACAAAAACAGAACTAGAGACATTGGAAAACAGAATACTATAAAGTACTGCACTTTGAGGGTACCAAGAATCACCTTTTTTTTTATTTTCTTAAAACATCTGAACATCAAACCTTTCAATGCTCCATGTATCTGGTAAATTAATTTTCACTTCTAATTTTGGTCCATACACTGACAGGAAAATGCAAAGCAGTTCTGTCAAGAAAAAATGTCTTTATAGTTCATTTTCTTAGTGAAATCAGAAGTATCAGGGTTTTCTCAGAATACCTCATCTCATGAGATTCTCAATCCAACCTTGAGTACTTAATAGGCTTTGATAGTTGTAGTGAGTTTTAGGTTACTAAATTAGTTAGGTTACTTACTAAGTAAGTTTAGGATCTAAACCGAGCATCCTTACCTTAGAGAACTAGTAATATACGCTCTACTTATAGGCTTTATGTCTTCCTGTTAGGCAACTTCTTTTTAGCTCTTATCTCGCATCTCCATGATTCCAGAGGTGATGGGAACCAACAGGCTATGGGATCAGTAAGTTAATGCATGATTCAAGTATTTGGGCGTCATAAGAAATGGCAGAGCCTTTTAGGTCGACAGAAGCTATTACACTGATCGTTTTAATGGTTCTGTTTTATATCAGGTTTTTCTACCTCACGTACCTAATTCTACCAATGTACATTGAGACCATTTTTATTACTTTCATAATTATGTCTTATATATGTCACAGAGCAACCCTTGAAATAGAAGTAGTGCAATGATTACAAAGGCTGCCTTGCAGAGAGTTTGCAGAATTTCTCATTTCTCATTCTTTTTTTAATACATAATTAACACTTTCTCTGGCCATCTATGGTAGTAATTTGTACGCTAGTTGTTTTAAAAGATCTTTCTCATTTCTGCAAAACTTGCTGGAGTCAAATCAAAAGACAGCGATTTCAGTGGACTTTGGATCAGTGATTTTTTGCCAGTAAGAATAGGGAAATAAAAAGTTTGGTTCAAGCTGAATTACCAAATGCCTTTGAATCCTTAGGACAACAGGTGCTTTTGTTCTTGAAGCTATATTTGAGTTGCATGTGAGATGTTTATATTTATTAAATATTATCCTATGGATATGAATGTTACTTATTTTGTTGTATGCAGTGCTTTAACTCAGATTTTACATATGTGCATAGATATGACAAGAAAGGAGAAGACAATGGAACAAATGCATTAACATTAATTTCCAATAGCTCACTATTCTTCTCATTGTTATAAGCACAGCAGCACACAAGCTGATCTTACACACCAGAGTCTCTGGTGCTCCAGTGGACCTGTAGCATGACTTGAAATGCCAGCAAAAATAGTCACTGTGAAGAACTAGATAATGTGGATGTGTATAGTCACTGTGTGAAAAGTGTGTATATTTAGAAGAAGGGCTTGGAAGGACTATATATAATTAAATAGTTGGTGATTCTGGGGAAATGTCTTCACAGGCCCTCAGTGTTTGGTGGTACATGATCAGAGAATGACGAAACCACAGAATGGTTAAGGTTAGAAGGGTGCACACGAGATCTTCTAGTCCAACTCCTCTGCTCGAGCAGGGTCAGCAAGAGCAGGTTGCTCAGGACATTGCCCAGTTGGGTTTTGAGTATCTCCAAAGAGGAAGGAAACCCCACAGCCTCTCTGGGCAACCTGTTCCTGTGCTTGATCGCCCTCCCAGTAAAAAAGTTTTTTCTTCTGTTCAGATGGGATGTAATGTGTTTCAATTTGTGCCTGTTGCCTCTTGTCTTATCACTGAGGAGAGTCTGGCTAACTCTCCTTTACGCCACCCATCAGGTATTTGATAAGATACACATTGATAAGATCCCCCTGAGCCTTTTCTTCAGGCTAAGTGGTCTCAGCTTTCTCAGCCTCTCCTTGTATGTCAGATGCTTCAATCCTTAACCATCTTTGTGGCTCTTCTCTGGACACACTCCAGTATGCCTGTGTCTTTCCTGTGCTCAGGAGCCCAGAACTGGACACAGTATTCCATGATGTCTAAAGGTTTCTGAAATTTTTTATGAAAACACAATAATTGTCCTGATATTATGGCCTAATGCAAAAAAAAAAAAAAAAAGTTTTTAAATGTTATTCCATGCATTGTGTGTAAACTGACAAGTTGAGATAGTATAGGAGACCACTGATTTTTACTACTTTGCTACTTGATTCCTTTTCTAATTCCTTCCCATACTGATTTTTACTATTTTGCTACTTGATTCCTTTTCTAATTCCTTCCCATCTCTCATTCTTAGAGAGTCAATAGTAACTTCCCAATAGTAACTTCAGTAGTAAGATGAATAAATCTCCACTTAAGAAGAGGGAGTGCAAGGAACCAAAAGGCTTAGTAAGTCCCGACAAGTGCATCTGGAACTGTGCCAGTAAATTTCGTTATCAGGACCACCTGGAAAAGAGTCAGGCTTTTGTTTAAAAGGCCACAGAAGGGTAGCATTTGATTTTTGGGCAGGGAGTAGGAGTTTTGATTGCAGAGGGAGAGTAGGGTTAGTGGGACCTTCCTGGAATGGACAGTGTGTAAGGGAGTGAGCTTTGGTGCTCTTGAGGAGGTTAGCAAGTCTGGGAAACATTCAGGCTGAAGATGAAAAGTCAGATCTGCAGGAGGTTAAAATTCTGTGAGTTAATAGCAATTTCTTTGGATTCTTAACATTGGAAGATCCATTGGCAAGTGGTTTCAGGGAGAGGGCCCAGCAGATCATGAGAGATTTCAAAGGAAAATGGAATCTAGAATAGGGAAAAAGTCTATATTTAATGTTAGGGTTCAACAATGTTTACAGTAATTTTTTTTCAGTTTTGCTGTAGAGAAAATCCTGAATGCTGTTGCTTGAGATAGCATCCACAAACCTCTTACAGAAGGATGAATCCTAACAAAAGGCAGTTGAAGTGTGAATTTCATTTCAGTGTTGTGTCTGTAGCCCACTAATGAAATCTCAGGGTGGCAGTTTTTCATATGCTTTTGTAAATCTCCAGGAAATGTCTTTCTTAGTGCTCTGGGCTCATACTTGTCTCTTTCAATCAAGACTGAAAGATTAAATATTGAAATAGAGGGGAAAGCTCAAACCATAAATACTGTGAGGGCCTTAGTTTGTTCCCTGACTTATCAGTTGACTTTCAGATGGAAAGTCTGAGATGTGAAGTGAAATTCTATTACATATTTTGTCCCTGAAGAATTAAGCAACTTACAGAAACACCTCCACCAAGGTGACCTCCCAGTTCTCAGCTGAAGAGAAGCAAAAGATCTTATGTAATGTCACTAAACTATCATTCTTCCTGTCTTCTCCATAGCGGCTACAAATATTATGTCATAAGAATGTATAGTAGGTTCAATGTGTGAAATATGCCTGTGCCACAATGTTTCAAGAGAATTTTGATTATTGTGATGGTGGCAATTCAAGGAAAATGAGCTCCAATTAGAGTCAGACAAATAGAAGAATAATGGTACTTGCTTTAGCACTGTGATAATAACACTTTATGAATTCTTCATAATCAAACAATGTTTGATTACCTGACCCTGTGAACACCTGGCTGCATAATGGTCTCCTACATAACAAATGTGTAATCAAACATCTGTATGCCATGAATTAAATAGACCTGCAGCTGGTCAGCCATCTGCAGAGTGGTTGTTCTCATGGAACTGTCTGCCTGTTCAGTTAAATATTTGCTTCTCTTAAACTCTAACATTTGTGATGGGTTTTGTATGTCTACCTCTTAGTGTATGTTCTGTTTAATCATTTTTTGGTGATGATACGGGCTTTCTAACAAAGTATAACTGAAATCTTGAAATGAGGATGGGGGAGGAGGAGGAACTTAGGGCCAAATCTTCATGGTGGATCTTGTGATCCACAAATACTAAATGCAGCTGATGTTTTGTGCAAGTATTACAACTGGATTTATAGATACATTTCTAGTTGGAAAGTTAATGAAATACTGCTGAATATTTGGACTCTGCTACATGGCAATAATCTTAAATATTACATCTATCATTCTTCGTGTATAAATCTAATGTCTTTGTATCCTACCACATTTCTGACAGTAATAGAATATTGTAGGGCACGCTGCAATCTTTTCAATTCTTGAAAAGATGTGAACAACCATTTTAAATACATGTAGCCTGCATCACTGGCAATACGATCAAATCAGATAGGACCCCCAAATAGCTATGCTCTGCAAGTCCTCAAAATCAATTTGAACACCCATGAACTGGGAGTTAACACTGACATTCATTTTACAGTCTGTTTCCATTCTAGGTATAAAGCATCATTTCTAAACAGTAACTGCTTGGGATTTATGTTGCCCTTGTTTGTGGGCAATATACTTTGGAGTCTAAACAAATTGTCAGTGTACCTTTAAAACAGGTTAGAAGAAAGATCCAACAGAGAACAGCTGTAGCATTACAGTTACAGAAAACAAGGCTGCTTTCTCTAATATTTCCATGGGGGTTTTTTCTTGTTGTCCTAATTTTCTGATACTTTGTGATTAAGCTCTCCCTAGGTCAGCAGTGCTCCGTTATGAGGCAGTTATTCTGAATTCCACAACATGTTAATTATCTTGTCTCTTTTGACAACTCTTCCTTCTACACCTAGCATGCATTTGGGTTTTAAGAATTTTCACTGTTTCAACTCCCACTAATAGGATTTTAATATTTACAGGCTATGTTGTAAGTACTGCAGACATAAGTCTTCAGACTTCCTTTTGAATCAACTCTGACTTATTTTTGGGTGCATGCAATATAACTTCAGCGCATCTAAGATTTATTCTTAGTCTCAATGGCTTTTGTTGGCTCTTCATATAAATTTTTCTGCATTTTAATTTTCTGCATTTCTTAATTCTGCAGTTCCCTTAGGGAACTGTATGCATTTTACATTCTTTCAACCTTTTTAATATACCAACACTGTGCACTGACCTGCATTTTTTTATCTTAATTTTTTGACAGATCTACATTTTTTATTTGGGGGGCAGGGAGAAATCTGGTTTAGATCAGCTTGCCAGTCTGAAATCCTACAACTAGGACACATGGATGTTAATCTAAATAACTTGAAATAAATCTGAGGCTTGTGGATGCTAATCTTATGTTGGCAATGTAGACTGTTCAAACTGTCATTCATAAACTAGGAGACAGAAGCTGATAAAGCAGCCTAGCTAATCCAGCAGCAAAGTCAAGTCCCCAGCTAAGTGAAAATTGACTAGGTGAAAATTTTCAGTCTTGTGTTTCTGAGCCTATATGGAAGGACCAAGGGCCAAATCTGTACTGTCTTGCTTGTCGTACAATTTCCTTAGTAACTGAATCCCTAAAGACTCAGCTAGAAATATGTCATCTGCCCATTTCTCCTCTGTATGACAAGAACTGGCAAAACCAGTGGCGGAGGCAGGGAATGGCAGCTTAGGTCTCCTGCTTGCTTCCCCCCATTCAGACCACAGCTAAGTGGTCCAAGCTTGTGCTGATCGGTCTCTTCATCTCATGCATGTTTGGCAGAATATACTGTAATGTACCCTTCTAATGATTGTGTTATACATATATAGAAGAGTTTGGGGAAGAATGTTTTTTCCTTAACTGGCCTTTGTGTGCAGATTCTCCTGGCTGAGATTCTGGGACTCCCTTTATTGGAATCTGATCTTCCTTTTTATGGAAACTTTAAAGCATTGTGCCTTCTGTTCTTGAGAACAGGAACTTTATGCTTTTCTTGGGTCAAACCTGTGTTAAATTTTTGCCAGGAGAATTTTAGGTAAGGCTTTTGATTACATAATTGTGTACTGGCAGAAGGCCTAGTATAGCTGTACCTACAGGAGCTGAAAAGAGCTTTGCTGTGATAACTTTTGTTTACTTGTGGCACTGGTTAAAAATACTTTGAGGGTAATGCTCTTTGCCAGGAGAAAGGGTATCTGCACTTCAGGATCTAAAGCTATACTTGTAGATATCCTCTGCTGTGGAGGAGGATTTTCTAGTATAGTACCTGGAGTAGACAAGACATGCTGCACAAGCAGGTGCATCAAAAGCTGGAATACTGCTGTAAGCAGTGTGAGTACATCAAAGATGAATTGACTTCAGTAAGTCCACAGTGACTCAGTAACTGTTTAAAAGCTGCAGACTGAGATAATCCACTTATCACTAGCTCTATCAGCATATATACGGTGATAAAAACCCAAAGGACTTGTATCTATCTCATTCAGGTAGGCAAAACTTGATTTTTACCAATGCTACCACTAACTGTTATAACTTCTTAAATTTTGTTTTCCCTGTTTTGATCAACCTTATGATTTGATTATATGTTTTCAAATTTTGACACTTTTGGAGTTACATGGAAATTTGAAAACAAACTTGTTAGTAAACTTTCTTTTCTTACAAATGCTGATTGTAAAATATTTGAGTCTTTTTTTTATCTTGTGTGATTTAGTATTGAGAGCCTATGGCTCAGACTGACCTTCTGCAACTTTTAATAAAGCCAGCGAAAGGCCTTGGAAGTAAGGAAGCTGTTGAAAAGCAAAAAGTGATTTATTACAAAAACAGTTGGGCCCAGTAAGCTGGAAGGGTCAAGCTGACAAAAATCTAGACTCAGAAAAGCTGCTACAATCTAAAAAGGCATTATCAGGAGGAAAACAAAAATCCAGTGAAAGTATTCTTGGGAAAAATGTAGTTCGGTTAGTGAAGAAAACAATGTAGTTGTCCTGCAATGTTCTTATTTCAGAAAGCTCCCTGTGGAGGGTCTTTTCTACAGACTAGGAGCTGGAAAGCTGTTGATGCTTCTGTAAGAAAATGTGGAGGAAGGATTCAAGCAAGATGCAAAATGAAGCAACAGAAACCCATGGCAGAACAACTAATAACAGTAGTTAAAATATTCAATAGCATAGAATACCATATTCAAGACTTTCTTCTAGGCTAGGCATGGCAGAAATTAGGACCCTTGGCTTCCCATCTATAAGGTGAGCATTTTGGCTAATGGGGGAAGAGGGAACTGAGAGGGAGGGGAACTTGAAAATAATCCCTGTTAGATCCCTAAAGGATCTAATGGTCAAAAATGGTCCTTGTCAGATGATTCTCAAATGCTTCAGTGAAGATCTTGATTCTTCTGATTTTTTTTGTTTGTTTTACTCATGTAAATTAGGAATTAATTCTGGAGGAATCAGTGGGATTATACAAATCAAGGAGAAGAAGGAGCTTCAGAGTATGTTCTTGTAGTTTTATGGAGATTGTAGGAAGAGCAAGAAGTTTGATGTTATAAATGGTTACTGAATTTGTTTCCATTGTAGTAACTTTACAAGCAGAAGATTTGAGATCATTTCCATACAAAACTTTTCTTGTTTGTGAATGGATTTTGTGGTTTTAAATTTAATATACATTGACTAAAGTTAAACTCTTCCTTTTGCATTTCACCCAAAGTTCACCACAAATAACTTTCTGTTCAGTAAAACAAAGCCACATATTTCCTGATCTTTACAGGAGTTACAAGGTGAACTCCATTCTGTACTTCTGAAGCCATCACCCTTAAGAGTTAAGTTTTCTAAAATGAACCATGGATTGTTGCTTGACTAAGGTGTGGAGCATCATGGGAATTCTCTTAAGAGGGTTGTACCCTGGCTAGGGGAACTGGACTGTATCATATGACAGCATCAAGTTCAAAATGACACTATACATCAGACTTCCTGCAACGTTGGTCAAAATATTCCTTTTTATGACGGAAAATAAGTTGTCAAAAATAGAGTAAGAAACTGTGTTCATGTCACTAGTATTGGTACTTCAAGCCCTCAGTGGAAAACTTCAGCCTTCTGTAATAACATAACTGTCAAGAGACTTGCCTTTCACATTTCTTATCTACTTTTTGTTGGGGTTTTCTTCTTGATTTAAATATTTTGCCATTTCACATTTCTGTATAGGCTGTAGGTTGAAAACTGTAGGTCAAATAGGGTGGAAAATCACTCCATTCTTTAAGCATACAAGGATGCAAGAATATATGCTTTCACTGGAACAATATCATTGTCTTATTATCATGTAAGGAAATAAATTATGTGCTCAAGTGCTTAGACTATGTGTTTATATTTGAGATCTGAACAAGTTACCCTGTTAGTTAAGAAAATGCACCAGAAAGTCTGGGATAATAATGTAAATCAGGAAAATACATGAGAAAGTAGGCTGTGCATCTTCCTTCGTTATTTAAACACAAAGGCTTGTCCTTGCATTTGCAGTAATGCTAACGATCAAGTCAAATATTTGAGTCAAACACATCACATCTTGCTGAAACAAACTATGATTAGTGGATAGTACTCTAACTGCATCTGACCTTTCCTAGCCTGGCTGTGTACTCATTTATGTGAGCATCTGAACAGTGTTTCATTGTTTCAAGCTGTCTTTGAGAGTGACTTTTCTGCCTAGGAAACACGTTCCTGTTCCTATTCAGTTTTATTTTAAAAAATGCTCCCAGTGGATAAGTAGTATCATACAGTTTAAATACAAAATACTGTGCTTTTATTGGACGAAAATGTTAATGCAGGCCTTTACAGTGCTGAAGTTAGGTTTTTAAGTATGAGTTTGAACATGTGCTGTAAACTTACACATACAACTGCAGTACATTATTTAGCTAGCAGTAGTTGTTTTCAGTGCCTTCTGTGTCTCACTAACACAATATTTTGCTCCTTCCAAGATCAATGGGAACTTTGCTAAGGATATAATAAATTACTGTAGCTTATTCTGCAACATTCAATTTTGTGATACATCCTGATTCTAGACAAACTAGAGCTCTTGTATGTGCCAGAGATCAAGCTTTTCTCAAGCACAGATCATGAAGACAACTGATGTGAACTGGCTCTACCTCAGTCTACAAGTTAGTGAAACTAAATTACACCCATTTAAAGTTATCAGCATATGTTCCCATTTTTTTCTGACGAAGTGTTTAAAATGAAAATATTCTCTCAGTTTCAAAATATGGACAGAACTTCCCTTTTTAAAAATAATCTATCTAAGTTTGTGTTAATAGTTGGAGAAAAGGGAAGGGAACATAAACAAAAGAAAGAAGAAAAGGATCCCTTAATTTTGAAAAAAGGTCAGTGTTATTTTGTAATATTTTAGATTTTACTTTCCTTTCTCTGAGAAAAGTAGTGATCCTCCTTCCAGGGGCCAATAGAGATGTGGAATTAGACTTGTCCAGTATTGTAGGGACAGACACAGTCATTCTACATTAAAAAGATTAAGTGATGCACGAGTGTTATGTACCCAAGAGTATAAGATCACCTTTCTTTAATTTTGTCATATAATTTTAAGAGCCAGGGGAGGTTCATAATCCTCATTGATCTTTTGTCCTTGTTCTGACACAAGCTACAAATTCTTAATACAGACAGCAATATAGTTTATTTTTTTCTTAGGGATTGCTGTCCATTGGATATTTAAGTCACATTAACAAGCTGAATTGATCTGGACTGTTAGACAAGCACAGCTTTTTCATCACCAGCTTCTTGAAACCATTTCAACTAATGATTAATCTTTGAGACAACCTTCCCTCTGCCCAATGACACTCACATAATCCCACTTGTCCTAGTTTCGGCAGGGATAGAGTTAATTTTCTTCCTAGTAGCTGGTACAGTGCTGTGTTTTGGATTTAGTATGAGAACAATGTTGATAACACACCGATGTTTTAGTTGTTGCTAAGTGGTGCTTACATCTATTACATTATTATTATTTTCCCTTCCTTTTCTGTCCTATTAAACTGTCTTTATCTCAACCGATGAATTTTACTCTTTTTTTTTTTTCCCCGATTCTCTCCCCCATCCCACTGGGGGGAGGGGTGTGAGCAAACGGCTATGTGGTGTTTAGCTGCCTGCCGGGTTAAACCACACCACCACTTGAAACTCATTTCTGGTCCATTCCCAAAAGCAGATAAAATTACACCGCCACAGCTGCCTTCTGTTTTTGTTTTTATTTTTCCTTTCAGAATGTCATAGACCTTGATATAATACCTTAGCTTCCTTTTTAGAAATCCAGTTCTCCTACAGGCCCCTGTTAAAATGGATTAAGGATGCCTTTATATCTCTGTAATAACTAATACACCGTGCAGTAAAAGCAGTATTTTGGCATATATTACTACAATAATGAAAATGTATTACTCAAGCTAAATACGTGCATTCTTTTTGCCTTTCAATTAACATATTTACATCTCTCTATGCTATACCTCTTACAGACACTGTATTTTTAGATCTGTTTTCAATACAGCAAACATACATACCATAAAAATAACATGCAGGCATAGAGTTGCTGTATTTGATGAGAAAAAGTAGTCATAAAGTCTGTTTTGTATTTAAAACATGATTTCACACATTACTGAAACTTAAATTCTAAGAAAAATGTACCAGTTTGCATTGAATATCAAGTACCCAACTATGGAGACAGCTTTTTTATCTAGCAAAAGTTTTAAACACTCCACTTCTCAGATAATCAACCTCATAAGGAAACCCAAAGTACTATTTGCTGGAAAATAACAGTTAATTCCTACTTTGCATTGGGTCATCTCTTCTTCATTTGTAAAGGACTGAAGTTGTATAACAGAAAGGACAATGATAACTGTTCATACCGGGAGCAAAGAGAAACCAGAGCAACTGTGAAGTTTTTTTTTTTCTCTCTCCCCCCCCCCCCCCCGTTCTCCGGTGGAGCTCACTATAAAGTTTGTCTAAATAGACAGGCAATGTTGCAAAAAATTATATGCTTTGGTATTCACGAGTGCCTGAAACTTTCTATTGAATTTCATATTTAACAAAGATTTAATAAGATAAGCTTTCTTGTTTCCCATGTGTAGCTTCTCCCTTATGGGATTTTACAGTTTATACAGATTATGTTTGTTTATGGAAATATTTCATTAATCTTCATTCTTCCTGGTACATGTTTCTATTTCCAACATCCAGTATATTTTATCACTTTTCTTCTTCACTCTAATCTGCTTTTCTCAGCTCTTGTGCTCTAGGATGTTCTTTTCCCATCACTTTATTCCAACAGTGCCCACAGCTATAAGTGTTCTTTGACAGCTGCTAGACCACAGAATAACAGCTTTAGGCAAGCTGGAATTCCCATTACTTGAGAAATCTAAAACAACACGAAGCAAACAACCAATGCGTGTGGAGCGACACGTGTATCGGCAAGGTCTCAACTTGAGAACTTTGAAAAGCCTTTCGAACCGTGACTTTTTTTTGGTTAATTTTTGAATGACTGACTTAGCCACTGGAGCAAGGTTGTAGCAAAGAGGAAGATTTCACTTTTCTGTTATATCTCTCTTTTGTTTTTTTCTGGGTATGAAACTAGAAGGTAAGCCTAGCTATTTTTTAAAATAGCTTTGAAGTTTTGCTCAGTACACCTCTGTCCTTAGATGTCACTTATCTTTGTCTTAAGCAAAGATTAATCAATCTTTGTCTGCCAGCAAAGATTGAAATACAAAATGTTTAGCCTACCTGTATTGTACAGGGCATGAAATAAAGAAGCTTATCATGGGACAAAAATTACAGTTTAATCCCCAGCCAAAAATCGCTTGTTCTGGTATTTATATTTAATACATGCCTGAGACTACTCTGAGGTTTTCTGTTTTTTTGGGGGGGGGGGTTTGTTGTTTTTTTTTTTTTCTCTAGTTGGTCTAACTGACATTTGCAAAAAAGTGGGTCTGTTCCTATACCTGTAAAAGTTAACAAGAGTTTTGTCACTCTCACTGAAGTGAGTAGATGCAAGCTAAGGTGTAGGAGAAAAAAGTTGTGAAATCCTTTATTATACTTGTCTGGAATGCTAGAATATTCATTTTAACCTTATCTCCTATGAGTAATGGGAAAAATATACTTAGAGTTTAGGCCTTCTTACTGGGAGACTTTATGGGGTTTTTTTTCTGCCCACCTGTTCCTAATAAGGTATGATTTGGATACCTAAGTAGTAAATGCCCATGTGAACCTTTGAATTGTCCAGACTTAAAGAATCAGATTTTCATTGTGATAGCTAGAGTGGTATTTTAACTTCTGTCAGAAACTCAAGGCTGGAAGTAGTATGCTTCAGATTAATGACACTTTTATTGATGAACCTTTGTAAATTTTTTTTTTTAATTAACTACTTGTTCATTTACTAAAGCAGCTACAATACTTTTTAGTATATTAAGCTTTTTTTAATGTTAATAGCACAGGTGATGTGTTTTAGAGATAGGGGAAGCTGGCTGAAGGTTACTATTTGGAAGTATGAATTCAAAATCCAAATAGCTGGATGGCTTAGTCATGATATTGTACCTCTGGGTTTGAATATTTTCAATTATTCACCAAAAGACATTTGTTTGTAGCAATGCTTCAAGAATAGCTAGCCCTTAGGAATTCCCATACTTGTGCAGAATATTTATGCAATGATTCAGCAGGTCTTTGTTCAGCAGCATTCACTACTGGTTATTCATTACTCGCCTATTTTCAAAGTTGCAGCCATTAAGGCATGCAGCTGAGAGCTATGCCACGTGACTGATGAGACCAATCACTTACCTCAAGACTAAATAACAAATAAACAATGAAAACCAACTAAAATACATAAATAACCAAAAAACATTTACAGAAAATAAAATGCACATAGAAAAATGCTTAAAATTTGTCAAATTGTTTAGCTGTCATTGGGAGTTTGATTAGTCTAGAAAACACACGTATTGTCTTAGGGAGGGAAGTATGTATGTATACCATTTGGAAACTCAGAAGTGCATATGTAAGTGAATAAGTACAGAGGAAATATTACCAAATCTCACAAACTTTGATTAATGTCCAATTACGTGGAAACTCAGCTAAGCTGTCATTTGATCCTAAACTTATACTGGCATCCAAGGGCTGAAGCAGGGGAAAAAAAGACCTCATTATGGTAGACACTGTCCACACGCAGCTTTTTAAACTGCAACAGAACATTAGAATTCACACAACCTCAAGGTCATTGAAAATGACACTAATTTTCAAATGAATTACAGGGGGAAAGTTTGGTTATGTGCATAATGTTCTCTTATCTAGTCAGACCAGAAGTTAAAATGCCTTATGGTTAATAATATATGAATAATCTATCCAACTTTATTCATTAATGGTTTGAAAAGCCCACTTCAATTTGCAGATGATACCAGGCTGGTAGGGGCTGCAGGACGCCAGGATTAGAATTTAAAATTATCCTGGCAAAATTAGATAAAATGGTCTGACAAAATGGGGTGCGGTTCAGTGGGGACGAGTACAGAGGTCTATACCTAGGTAGGGATGTGCAGCTGAGGAAAGAGTGACTAGAGAGCAGTGCATCATAAGCAGGAGCATCACTGTAAAACACGTGGAAATTTGCCTGCTCTGTACAGGGCTTTTAGGGTCTCTCTTGCAATGCTGCGGGTCTGCTGTGGGAAGCAGTGTTCAAATTCAGATACTTCAAGAAAGATGTGGATCAGTTAAAGATAGTCTAGATGAGACAAGTTAAGGATAATTAGGGGTAGAGAAGCACGACTTCTGAAGAAATAGCAAACTGAGTTTGTTAATCTAGAGAACTAACAGGAAACCCAACTGTTTACATATGTGAACTATGATGGAACAAAGGAAAGGAATAAACCGGTCTCTATGTCCAAAAAGACAAGAATTAATAGATAGAATCTGCAGCTTGGAAGATTTAGCTTAGCTGTTTTGGGAAAAGCTTTTAAAGATGAGGATAATTATATGGGGGAAAGACTGCAGAGGGAACTCATGAAATCACTATTTTTCCTCTGAATCACATTCTGTTGTATTTATTCACATTTAAAAGGCAAGTGGAGATGGTAATGAAAATAGAACATGAATACAGAAAACTAGCATCTATTTGGAACCAAAATATTGGATTATTGAAATGATTCAAAGAAAGATCATTTGGAGAAAAGTCAGTCAGCCATATACCTTGGAAATGCAGCCTGAGGCCACTTTGAAATGGGATTTGCAGTTTGCTGTGTAACTTCTTAGGGTTGTCTATACTCTGTAGATACAGAACTGAATCCTAGAATAAAGACTATTGACAGTAACAAACTGGTAGGGAGTTCAGATGGCATCTGCTGTAATTGGTAAGATTTTAACTAGAACTCAGGGGTACTTCTGGGCTGAGAATGAGAAGAATTCATGTCTCCTGTCAGTGACCCAGGAATGTGATCTTTGAAGGAAATCTTTAGGACACTTTGACTACACATGGGTCCAGATAGTCATAGAAAGAATATCATTCCTACATTTGTTTGAGTGTCAGTATAAAGAGAAGGCTATATTTTCTCAGAGTTACTCAGGTGCTATTTGACTTCTATATTATGAGAATTTTTGTGTTATATAAAGTAGTCTGTATTAATTATTTAATTTCCCCCCTCTGTACACTGAGAGTTTTTTTGAGTTGGGTAAGTTTAAAAGTCTTGATTGGCAGAGACGCGATACATTCAAGAGTTAAGGTTCTTTTGAGATAGCATTTAAAAAGCTGATATTCTTTTTCAGAACAATGAAAAAAGATCAGTGTGTAGAAGAAAATATTTGAGATAAAAAAAATGTATGGATCATAATGACTCATAATGAGACAATGATTTTCCCTTTACTTTGAAGTTTTTTCCCAAAGTAACGGTAACTGCAATATGACCTGAGTACTCAGATAATAAACACAAATGAAAGGGAAGCGAAAAAAGACACAATAAAAAAGTACATTTATCACCCAGCTAAACTATTAACAATTTGTTTTCTTCTTTTGCTTTTTTAATTGGAGACAAAAAAATTAAATCAATGCATGTTCTGAATATTACTCCTGTTACAGTGGATGGATAGACTTAGCTCTCTTCTCTCTACCTTCCAGGAATACTGAGGTTGAAGCTTCCTGTGATGGATGCCAACTTGGTCTCATAAATGCTCAAGAGAGTAGGTCCTTTTTCTCTTCAGATATCTTAAAAGAAAACAAAAATCCCAAACTGGTGAGTCCACTGAGTATAAGGAAAAGGGGGACAAACTCCTTAGCTGAGTAGGACCATAGGTCTTAGAGCACAATTGCCGAGGAACACAGTCTCAGAGAAAAGAATAAAGTCAGTCTCTGCAATATTGACTGATATATATATTTTTCTGCTACGGGTAGCACAAGACCTCTAAAGAATATTTCAGCTAAGAAGCTGGTGCTTTTAGTGCCAGAACAGCTTAGCTGCTACTCCCTCAGTAAAAAGAAGGGTAAGAACATACTGACTTGGACTGAAAACAGCATCTGATATGATGTATATAGCACATGGTTATCTGTTCAAAATGGAGTGTGTTGGGTGTGTGTGGTGTGAACCTATAATCAACCAAAAACCCCGTTCTACAGGTAGTATTAAATAAGTTTTTAAGGAACTTTTACTGGCAATCTAGCAAATACCTTCATTTTGTTGTTTACAAAGAGAAATTTGTGTATTTGAGGTGAGAAATAATAATTTGTTTAATGAAAAGGCAACTTCAATTATTTATGATAGAACCTACAAATGAATAATTTGAGGTACTGATATAGAGTTTTGGGGGAGGCCAAATATGCAAACATATATACCTGTAAGAAGATAATCTAGGGGGCATCCACTACCTCAAGCAAAGGTGAGCTCGTAACACTCTTTATAGTGGTCATTCCATAGATAACTACAGTCTGGCTTTAAGATCTCTACATTAGTGTCCTGAAGAGTATGAGTATGTCTTCTCCCTGCTCTTCTGTGCATTTTGTTCCAAGTCTGGCGTGCTGTCGTGCCCTTTCAGGAACAAGTCAAGGCATAGTGGCCAGTTGGCTGAAGTCTACCCTTTTCTACTCCTGTGCAGGCTAGCAGAACTGAAGGATCATGTGAGAAACGTACAGACGTTGCTGAAATTGGAAAGAACAATTTACTTCTCTCTAATACAGCCAATTATTTTTCCTATGGAGTAATGGTCCTTCACATTTCTTCTATATATAAGCTGTATGTTAAAAGCACTGTCCAGCTTTAAATTACGGAATACAGCTCCCTCACCTGTCCAACTCAGTGCATTGAAATATGTCAAAGGCCAAGTAAGTTTATGATCAGTGGTATATCTTCCCTTTTTTCCCAAAGGTTTAGTCTGCTTGAAGACCTATTTCTCACGTACACTGGTAGAATAATTTAATTTCTGTGATGTTCATTGGGTATTCTGAAATTTTCTGCAAGATATTCATAATGAGAGGGTTAAAGGTGATCATCACAGAAAAGAAATCAGACTGAAGTGAAAGATCCTTTGATGTGTTTCACAGTTTAAAAAGCCAAGAAACTTGGAAAACATAGTGCTTTACTTGCCCTGTTTCATATACTTCCTTCTGATTGCATCTTCTTTGTTTTATTTTCTTATTTGCTTCTGAGTGCCACCTGCTGAACTGGTGGAGCTTGGCAGCCTTGACTCTCTGTAGAGGAGTTCCTATATAAATAGCTGCAATACAGACTTATATGTCAATGTCATATAAGTTGGTCCTTGTCCCTCAATATTTATCCACAATACCAATTTCATTGCTTGGTATGTGATTAAAAATGGTCAACAATCGTGCTAAAAGGTGCCTACTGTGATGATGTTCTGATGTGTGTATTGCTGACTTGAATACACACCATCAAAATCATCTCACGAGCCGCCAAAAGTCATTTTGCTGTCATCTGTGTTACTACTCTAATATTTATGATTTTCGATTAGAAACAGAAATGACTTTATTATGACCCTTTTATTGGAATATAAATACTGAGAATGTCTATCTCCAGCCATTAATCTTTCTATTTAGAACATTGTAAAATATAACATAGTGGTGGATATATTATAAATGTTCTTTTCTTTCACTGAGATCTTCCTGACTGTCAAACTTAACACTGTCATTTCAGGTTTTGTTAGTGTCACATACCCTGCTCCTGAACAAATAGTTCTGTGAAAAATTTTAGCTAATATGCCAGCCAACAAACCCAAACCATCAGTTAGCATCATGCTAAAGCATACCGATTGCAGACTTAATTTCCCTACTCAGCATTGACATTTAGAGGGGAAAAAAAAACATCTTATGTTGCATGCTGTATCATAGCAATATCACAAGTGACTTTCATTCTGAAAAGTCAATAATACACTTTGATAGAGGAGTTTAAACTTTCTTAAATAATGAATAGCATGCCCATGATCTGAACTGTTTGCGTTGTTTATGTATTAAAACTATGTATTCTACAGTTGTCTTCATGTCTAGCTGAAGTAGTACATGAGAGATAATGAGATATATCGATATGCCAAATAACGACATTTGGATGACCTAGTGTTCCCAAAACTGTTTACTCAGTTATCATCAGTGCTGTGATTTTGAGTGCTGGCAGCCACTGCTGTCATTGCCACTGTAAACACTCTTGAGGTATAACTATGACTTAAATGCTGAGTGTCAGTCTGGCCCTTTGTATTTCACCTGTGGGCAAATCAAAAGCAGAAACACCAGATTTTTTTCTTTGCTTACATTACTGAAGAAATAAAGCGTCAACTGCCTACATAGATAGGGTGTGATGAGTGATGACAGAATAATAAAAACAATCTCCTTTCCCTCTGTCTCACTGGTGAAGAAAAGGCCCTTTCAAAAGGCCTGGAACAAGGATATGAAGTTAAGAGCAGGTGCATTTCTGACCTAAATATGAAGCTACACAGCCGTATATAGTTTACAGCGATCAATATATTATGCTGATTGGTGTTAATGTTTAACAGTTTTCCTCCACTGGGTAAACATGAAACTCACCCTGAGCTAGTGGTGGCTTTGTGGGCCTTATTGTCTCAGGTCTTGTAGGTTCAGAGAACCCCATGTTTTATTTTCACTTTTCCTTTCACTGAAGTGAAAGCTGGGTGGCTGCAAATCTGCAAAATCTTGCTGGTGTTGTCCATGGGGTCAATTTTGTGGCAAACGCTTCTTTTCACCTTGTTTTGTCTTCACTCTTCCCCCCACCCCAAAACAGTCTCAACAAGGTAACAGAAGATCTCAGAACTTGAGTCTAAACATGCTGTGACAGGCCATTTGGATGCTCCAGACCACAAATGTAGGAAACCTGTTTGTTTCGTAGCTATTACAAATAGGTGTGTCCAGCATATCTGGAAAATGATAGATGAAATTCAGAAAGTTACCTTGGGTGTCCTGTTATGTTAAACTATAACAAGGAATTAAATTTCTTTTCCAGGGCTTTGGAGTTTAATGGGTCATTACTATTTCCAAGAGTGAAGGTTCCAAAAGTCTTTCACACAACATGGGATATAACATTAGGTTATCTGGAGAACACATTAGTGACATGCTAGCATTTTGCATTTTATCCATGTGTACATTAACTTCCAACAGCAGAGTCACCATTGTCCTGCAGGCCACGCTAGCTGAATGAATGTGATTGATTATTCTAGTTTTATTGGACAAAGTACAGTTTCATGACATTTAACGTAGGTGAAATGTTGGTGTGTGCCATTGAATAATAAGTTTAAATATAGTTTGCTGAATCAGCTTTTGGAGAAGTTTTTAAAAGCTATCATTGACCAGCAAGAATAAAATGTATTGGGAAATAGTCAACTGATACATTGTCAACGCTTTCATAATGTAATACTGGGGCATAAAGAGGTGTTAAAATTTTATCCTTTTATTTTTTTATCCTGGTTCTTTAAATCCGAGTTACATGATAAATGTTCATGCTCCAGTTTGCATAAAACAAAGCTCAGTTTCAATCTTTTAGCCAATTGTAACATCTGCCCCACAAGGTTTTTCCCTTTTATATACAGGCTTCCCTGAAGATATAAATATGGTCTTCCTAATAAACACATTTAAAATCTCTCCAGAGAGAGAAGCTTGCATAGAGGGATTAACATGTGGCATTACGAGACTCACTAAAAATGTTTGATTTACCTTAACAAGAGAAATGGAGCTCACCATGACTTTAATATGAACCTAGCACCAAAAGGAGTTGCAGAGTGTAAATAAGAGCAGAATGTGGCTCCTGATCTCTTCATATTAATATGCTTTAAAACTAGAAATGCATGAGATTCTCCCTAATGTAATGAGAGGTATACTTGTGAGCAATGTTCCCATGCGCCCATAGGAGCAAGTGCAAAGTCAAGCCGTTGTCTATCAGTATATCAAGGGGACATCCTGTCTTTTCAGCTGAGGCAATCCTTTACAATACTTATCACGGAAGTAAAATATGTGAAAGTAAACTGTAAAAAGTACTAGATCTTTTGATTTTTAAAAACAAATGTTTCCTTGATACTGTAGCCTGCTATAGAATGACAGGACAAATGTTAGGAAGCTCTTCTGAAGCTCAGTTAATCTATCCGATTATGAGACTCTTTACTACTTTCCAGTTTGGAATAATATTAATCTCTTACTGGTTTGGGTGAACACACATTACTGTTTTATACTTGACTTTAAGTGAATCCTTGGCCACAGTCAAACTTCCTGATCCAGCCAAAGCACCATCAAAGCATCTGTGACCTGTTTGGTTGGCCATTTACAGAGCATGAGTAGGAGACTGTGGTCATCTATCCACTGTAAGCTTCACTGTAGGAAGCTGATGTGTATTTTGTAAGTCTGGACAAGAAGGTATTAGAATAACGAATAAGAATAAATGACATAATGGTCTATTTTGGGGAAAGTGCAGTTTAGGGGCCATAAGCCCCCTAAATAAGGTACAGTTTACAGCACCCAAAGTAGTGATGCAAAGTTTAAGGTTTTTCCTTTATGCTTATGCTACTTCTCTATATGCACTCTATATTTCTATATTCATTCTGCGTATGTTTGAAATATGTCATATTTTTAAAGAACTTGCTGATATAGAGTCTAAAGTTAGAAATGCATCTCACTGAAAAGCAAGCTTTGATATCTAGCTAGAGATGCCATCACTGATGTCATGCTCAGAAGGGGTGACTGGTGGTTGTGTATTCACAGATCACAAAGCTGAAGCTGCACATACGAATCTTGTAACTATTTTTGAGGTGTAGGGCTCAGGAGGCTGCATAACCTTAATGCTCTCCATAACCTTAGCGCTCTCCAAAATTACATTTCCATGACCCAGACCTGTTCTAAATTCAAGGTGGTGATAGAGAAGGTAATGCTCTCTAATTAATAGGGTTATTAAAATAATGGTCTCTCTATTTTCTTTTTTCTATATAGGTATATACGTTATTTACATATGGGGCATACCTAAGCACAAAGTCAATCTTTATCTCTTTATTTCTAGGTGAAGCTACTCTGTGGTAGTGTTTGGCTGTATCACAGAGATGATAAAAGTATTTAAGAAAATTTTAAGAGTGGCAGGTGGAGGGAATGCAAACATCCAAAATTACATTTCCATGACCCAGACCTGTTCTAAATTCAAGGTGGTGATAGAGAAGGTAATACTCTCTAATTAATAGGGTTATTAAAATAATGGTCTCTCTATTTTCTTTTTTCTATATAGGTATATACGTTATTTACATATGGGGCATACCTAAGCACAAAGTCAATCTTTATCTCTTTATTTCTAGGTGAAGCTACTCTGTGGTAGTGTTTGGCTGTATCACAGAGATGATAAAAGTATTTAAGAAAATTTTAAGAGTGGCAGCTGAAGGCTGAATGCAAACACTAGCTCTGATTCCACCTCGCCATTGAATCCTACTCTAAGTGACATTTTAGAAGAGTTTTTCAGCCTACAAAGATTTCTCAGGAAAGGAGCTACTGGAAAGCATGAGAATGAAATTAATTTCATCATATCCTCAATGGTTTTATATACTAACAGGGTGGTCACGTAGCTCAGGAGAATAGTAATGGAAAATTGGAGCATTCACTTCTAGTTCATTGGTTTACATCTGGTCAGGATGGTAGTAACACATTTTTCTTACAATCCGGTGATTACTTGATGGTCTATGTGAAATAAGTTAAAGGTTTCTCTGTTCCTGCAGTTCCATTTCATCCAGGTCTTCAAATGCACTGAAAGGATTTGAACTCAGTGTCATTTTCTATGAGCACTGTAATTTATTTCTAAAGGAAATAGGTCAATAAACCCTTAGATTAAATGTACTGATGCATAATAAAATGAAGCGTTTATGGTGCCTCATATTTTATTTGGGCAGCCAGGCTGTGTGTTATATGTCTTGATTTTAAGAACAAACTCTTCTTCTCTGCAACATAAGGCATTAGTAGAGCTGAATGCTTTCTAGCGATGCAGGGAGACAGGCTAGGATATTGTTTGTTACACAAGTGAGAACATTTTGGTTACAGCAGCTCAAATTGCTGAAACTGATCCTGATGGTAAGGATACTTGATTATCTAAATTTTATCTTACTGTGTGTTGAGAAGAAATGTCAAAGGGTTGAAGGAAATTTGGATGGGTAAGCAATGTTAAAAACCTAGCTGTGGAAGCACTTGCTGTTGAAATTAGTACTGTTTAATCAAATTGGAACTAACTACATTTGAGGATGTATTTTGTAAGTACCAGCAAAGGCTGGTAATTAAAAAGTAAGGCATCCACCTACTATGGCCTTTCATTAGAGGTTAGGCATCTAATTTCTAGCTCAAGATGTCAGACACAATGAATGTCTAAAAAAATATCATGACTGAGTACATGAGAACTTCTTGAACAATGTTGGTACAGAGAAGGACTCACTAATACACAGTTGATAATATCCATTTTTGTTTCGGTGCTTCCTGATAAGCAAAGCCAACCATCAGAGGTCAGTCCAAAGAAGCATAACAAAAACACATACATTGCCCAGAGTATCAGTTTTCCTATATGCCAAGTTTTGACATGGTATTAGCACTCTTCCTACCAATAGGTCTCTCATGATGGGCTGGACAAACTTTTAAATATCAGCAGAAGTGTTGCCACCTTTTTTTTTTTTTTTTTTGCCAGTGCAATGTTTCTGTCTTGATATATTGTGAAAAAAATTGTTCAATAAAAGCTACAATTCCTCCCATGTGCTAACACTAGTATAATGAAGTAACATACGGTAAACTCAGATTCTGAATATTTTTACATGTGTTTGTCACTGATAGGAACCATCAATTGAAAGGAGACAATGAATTAAAATATTCCTTGTCAGAGACATGAAAAGATTATCTGTTCACAATGAATTAAGAGTATCGTGTGGGTTTTCCACTTAGCTGTGAGAATCCAACTGAGCACACGAAATCCGTCCTGATCATCTTGCTCAAAGCATTACCTTCCAAGTTCATCAAAATAAAGCACATTCTTCTGGTTTTTAACATGATTCATGCAAACATACATTGTATGTATGAAATACCTAATGCTAATTGTAATAACAATCTGAATAATGTGATTATAATAACGCTAATGAAAAAAACTATTTTGGAAATTGGGTCTGAGAGGATCTTTTTTGTTGGTCCTGTATATTTGTCAGTGATGATAAATGAAAGGTTTCTCTCTTTCTGGCTTCTTGCCAGTAAAAGCTGACACAAATATTAGCTATCGTGGATCCAGAAATGCTGTATTGATGATGTGTCTCCACTCAGCGAGGAAAGAAACAAGCTTGCGGACAAAACCTAATTTGCAGACACTGGATTAAAAAAAAAAGGATTAAAATTCGCAGCATGCTGTTGTTTACAGTCCATCTCCCTTTTCTAAGGTATTTAGTTTTCTTTCTTTTTTTTAAATTCTGTGTCACCGCGTAGGTTACTATTTACCTCACTAATGTACATGTAAAATATACGTATTTAAGCACATTCCATTGCTAGGTATTTTATAACAGCTTCCAAGGTAAGGCGAGAAGCTCGTGCACAGTTTGGCCAGTTACAAGCCTGCAGAGCCGGACGCATTTATCATCCCGCAGAACTGAATCACGTCCTCCGCTGTTCACCTTAGCTGGCTATATCAGTACAAATCTTGAAGCCTGTTGTCCAAAAGGGGATGAAGCGTGCAACGAGCCCCGGCGGGCGGGCGGGAGGAGGACGAGGGGGCCGCCGAGCGGAGCGTGCCGCGCCGGGGAGCTTTCGCAGGGCTGCCGGGTTGCTACGGGAACCGGGGCTTTTGTTTGTACATACTGAGAGCAGCTGCCTCCTTTGCAGGCCCTGCACAGCGCCGGCTGCGGGAGGGGAACGCTGACCTCACCCAAAGCCAGGGTGGTCCGCGCGGCTTCTGCGCCTCGCGTTCACTTTGTTGCCTTTTCGTTGTGGGTTGTTTCTCTGGCGTGTGGTTTCTGGACCAGGAGATTAGTGCATAAGGATATGTCTGGTACCTGGGAGATAGCAGGTCCTATTGAAAGAAACGGAATGCAGTCTGAAGCGGTAGCTCTCCTTCTGGGTTTGTATATTTGTGTGCCGGAAGGTTTGGGTTAGTAGCTTATCTGACTTCAAGGCAGAAGAGCGTAACCAGAACTTATGCCTGAGGAGCGTTCGCTCCTCGGGCATTACTACACGCACAGCTCACCTTTAGGTCTTAACAGCAGAATATAACGTGAAATTTCCTCATTTTGTAAATACCTCTGAAGACACTGTGTCTTTAATTCAGCCCTTTTTACCGTTTCATTCACTTCATTTAAGAACAGCTGAACAGTAAGTAAAAACCCACTAATATTTGTTCTTAAAAGATGAATATTCAGCTAATTTACATTGGTACAAGCCTCACAGAGCTGTTCTTGAAGGCAGAGTTGAGGATGGTCATCAGAGTTAAGTGCCCTGTCATAACATGTGTACCTGTATCAGTTGCCAGAATGCTCTTTTAAGAAAATTTGAATAGATGAACATATGATTAGAAGGAGCAAACAAATGCATAGCAAATTAGTTCTTAGCCGAGACTGCCTTTTTCATGTAATGATCTTTGTAAATAAATCAAAGGATTAGGGTTAATTCAGCAGCCCTTGGAGGGCTGACAATGATACCCATTTTGCTGAACAACCACCTGAAAATTTATGGAATATTTGCATTTACAATATTTGCATGTACAATATTTGCACAGCTTTAACCAGAGTTTCCCTAGAGACATAACATCCATGTGACCTTCACATATTTTCACCTTTTCTTCACTGTATGAAGCACCAGAAAAAAAAATGATTGTTGATTTTGCTCAGTTTTAAGAGCTGGAGACAGCAGTGGGAAAGTCCGAGGACTTGACACTAACAGAAATACAGATTATGAATGTTTCTTTAAATAAAAGCCTTTCAAAGCCATGGTATCTTAGCAGTAAAAGGAAAGCCCAGCTAATAACTTTTGGGATTCTTCTCATTTTCAAAAACAAAACTACTAAGCCAAGTTAAAATTACATTAAATGTTCCCTAGTATGATTTCATTACAGTCACTTATGGTAGAGAGGATAGTGTACCACTCTACTGAAGTGATACTGGTCCAGCTATAAAAATGCTTGAGATCTCACAAATGTGAAGGTAACAGTGCAGTGAAAGATGATAATTTAGCCAAGGTTTCACTGCAAAATCCTAACTTTTGTGAATAATACATTGACTCAGCCTACTCACAAATGAAATCATTTGAGCCTTAAATTCTAGCCAGCTGAGACTGGCTGAGGCAAATGCTTAAAACATATTGAGGAGTTCGTACTGAACTCTGTCTCAAGTGGAGGAATTGAAACTGTGGACGTCAAAATTAGTAAGCTGCCAGAGGAAAAGTTACCACTCAGATGTACCTGGCTCCTGTCTTGCTCTCAGCTCTTTGGCAGCGCTTGCTGTCACTTTGAGATTACTGGGTTCCCTGAACCTGGCTGATTGACCAATCTTTTGTTTGCATAGAGCATGTTGGGTTTCAATAGTGCAAGATTTAGATCTATTTACCTTCACAAAATGAAATTAAAATATGACATATTTTTAAAATGAGAATGTTCAAAATAGTCTGGTTACACTCCCTCTACTTGTTTTATCAACTTGCTCTTACTGTATTTGTGATACACCTCCTACAGTGCCTTTCTAAAGATATAAGATGAAAGAGTAGTTTATGTCGACATATCTGAAGACAACATTGTCACAAATTTTTGTTTGTTTCTGTTAAAAGTCCTTAAAGCGTAAGGACTATATAGCAGGGGGTTTGTGACACTAGTGGTGCTTCATCTGTGAGACCGGAAACCCTAGTCAACTAATCCGGACAGAAAGTGGATGGAATCAACAGGCTTGTAATTTTATTTAAAGAATAAATTTGGTCCAAGGGGACCATCTTTTCCTAGAAACATTTAGAGTGAAATATTAATGATATTTTTAGTAATATCACAGTCTTTTCCATGGCTACAGAAAGAAACGGAACAGTCAATCAGGAGAAGAAAGCTTTGAGGAGAAAAAGCTGTCTTTTACTACTGATATTCTATGGTTTTTAAATTATTTTCCTTAATTATTCCTTTTACTTTTAATTATTACTATACTTTGCTTTGGTTTTTAGAAATCCCCCTTTAAAATTTGTTGACTGTGCCCTTCATATCGAAAACCAGTTAGGAAAAAAAAAGAGCATTTCATTTAAAACCAGAGAAAATGCATTCTACATTAGAAGTTCACCAATTCTTTAGCAGCTCACTTCATTTTTTGGCAAGGACAACAAAGAATTCTCAGGGAGAATCTACCAGCCACATCCTACCAAAGAGAGATTAGCCCAGAACATACATTACAATGAGGTTTCACATTAATAATACCTCATTATTTTTTACCAAAGGTATCGCAGAACAGTTACCTCTATGATCTACAATATTCTAAATTATTAAAACCCAACAACAAGTACTATAGTAAAAGAACTAAGTTCACATCATCATCCATTATTCTTTGTTTTTAATCACACAGGTGAAACTCATTACCCTGTGAAGGGAAACAAAGCTTGCTTCAGTGGCATACAACTGAAATGAAACTTAATCTGTACATTAGTTGTGGTTTCTTTGGGCCATCACCCTCCATCAAAGTGAACTTAAAATAATTCGCTAATTCACAGTATTCGGTAATTCCTTGGGGGGGCAGATTATCCCAGTCAGTTCTAGTGCAAAAAGCAAAATTCTTGCCCTAAAATCTGTAGAGGGTGTGCTTTAGACTGAAGAGAAACCCCTTTAATGAAATATGGAATCTGGTTTTCTGCTTTGTTTTCAAACCCCATTCCCTGTATTAATTATTAATTAGCACTTAAAAGTAGAGAGAGCAGTACTAAGTGGATACAGTTATATTTAGATCACAGCTGCCAGTAACCAAATTTGAACGGGATGTCTGGTTTCATATTTTTGTAGGATAAAATGCTGCACACAGAGAGGTTAAAAAAAAAAGTAAAAAAAAAAAAGTAGTTCCCATACTGAAATATTAAAGCAGAAAACTGGTACAGTGAGTGTCTGCAGAAAATAGCAGGCAAAGGAATCCCTGTTCACCTCTGGGAGAGAGATGATGGAAAGAAAGGGGAGTCCTCAACCCTCTTATGGGAAAAGGGGAAACAAGGAAAAAAAGACCTTCCCGTTGCTCTTGGGGAGAGAAAAGAAGCGTCATCATGAGTAAGAATAGCAAAGGGATTCCCTCCCTGCACAGAGAGAAGACAGAAGGGGAAGGGAATTCCCTCTCTCCATTGGGAAAGAACAGAAGGGAAGGGAATTCCCTTTGTTGCATTTATACTTTGAGCTCTAATTAATCTTGAAGGTTTTGCACGTCTGTTAAGATCAAAGCAACCCTGTACATCAGGCAAAACCTGCTTTCCTTGAGCTGCGGGAAGTCAGTCTTGAAATTCTGATGGAATTTAGGGATTTATATCATTATTGTCATGTGGCCAGATGCAGTCTATAACTTTTAAATACAATCTACAAGGGGTCTTGGTTGCTTTAGCCTCCGGCTTGGAGAGACTGCTATTACAGCTTAAGATTCGTTTTTCTATGATTTAATTGGCACTTCAGTTAAAGGGCAAGCAGCAGAGGTGCCAGTAGAGCAGCAAAAAGCGCCAGGAGCAACATATGGGACTGAAATTCCTTATAAAGTAAGGATCACATGAACCCTGTTGCCTGCAGGGGGAAGGTTACATAAGCAAATATTTAACAAGGAAAAACAGTGAGGTCTTTGCAGTA
Organism: Aptenodytes forsteri; assembly: GCF_000699145.1. Taxonomy (NCBI): domain Eukaryota; kingdom Metazoa; phylum Chordata; class Aves; order Sphenisciformes; family Spheniscidae; genus Aptenodytes; species Aptenodytes forsteri. Next base: position 2,388,158 of record NW_008794888.1, on the reverse strand, counting down.
ATCATACAAAGATCCAAAAATAGATAACGAAGACATATAAAGCATACAATTTCCCTGGCATGCTGCAGCCCATGCGCACGTGCTTGAAACAGCATGTTGGGTTATGCCTCTGTTGTGAAAGATGTTTGAGTTTTGCAGTTCTAGTGTAGGATGAAGAGGGGGCAGTGCTGGGTACTGTGACCTTCTAGAAATCCACTTGGCTTCTCCACTGCTAAATGAGGTTAGTTCTAACTAATTTTCTGAATGGTTTGGTGACTGGAAAAAGTGGCAACGGATCAGATGCAGTTGTGATCATGTCGCAAGGGGAAGGTTACAATGTTCAAAGACTGTTTTATACATATTTCATTGGTTAAAAGGTTGAATTTCTTATCCTGAAGGAACATCGGGACTCTGTTATTTCTCTTGCCTTTATCTTCTTACTTTATGTGCTAAGGTAATGCTAATTAATGCCTGGATGGAAAAATCAGCTAGTGTATCACCATAGATAGCAAAGAAAACTTGCACTGGCAATTTCTCAATTTTCTGCCCAATTTTGACTCTAAGTGTGTGGATGCCACAATCACTAATTGATTTGGGACTTGATACAGTTAGCTGGGGACCCAACCAATTCCATGTGTACATAATTTGCTGTACAATTCCCAGAAGATACAGCTGTTATTTCCACCTGCAGTGAATGATACCTTAAATAACACCTAGCATAGGCAGAACACAGTTTGTTTTACTCAGCTGGCTGTAACTAGGTTGTGGTCCTAGCAATCCTTAAAAAAGGACAGTGGGGGATGGAGACTAGATGTTTCCTTGAAAAAACAAACTTCTAGTGTACCTAGATGTGAGTAGTATATGTATTTTGACCTATTTTAATTTGTATTGCCCCTGTTTGAAGCAGTGTGGGGAAACCACCTGCTCACGCTGCCTTTCTTCAAAGTGCAGACTTCAGATAAGAATGCCAAATATATCACCCTTTGATAATCTGTCAAAACACTTCTTTTTTTTTCTGATTCTGCCTGCAGAGCAACCTCTATCTGAAAAGCTGTTCCCAGGGTAAATAAGGAAATGCATGAAAAAAATTTGGGAGAGGTACCAAGATTGATCTTATCTTTTGTGTCACTATGTTTTAAGGCACTCAAGTTGTAGAGAAGAGAATACTTCAAAACAAAATTGTAACATTCTTTCTCTCCCCCTGACATATCCCAGATACAGAATTTTTTTTAACTTGAAAATTTGCTGTGTTTTTATACCTGATCCTAGTTCCAGAGTGTGACAGACATTTGAGAACAAACAAGATCACTAAAAGGACTCTCTTGTTTTGTACTTTATCAAACATAAACTGGAATACATAAAAAAAGAAAGACCTTTCTAGAGTTTCATTAAACATTTATAAGTGCCATAATTCTCTGAATTAAATTTATTTTTATGCATGGAAGTATACTTCACTGAAGTAGTTGTAAAAGAAACTAGTGGCTCATTGAAAAGATGATGTCTTACATATTTTAAATAAAACTCCTCCTACTCTGCTATTTTCCACTTGGCTCAAAAATCAAATGTACTAAAGATGGAGCTAAACCAGGGAAACTGCTGACACTGTTACTGCAGGTTCAGGGAAGAATACATGGGAGAGGGAAAGAGAAAGCAAATAACCCCTTTGACCAAAAATAACATCCACTAATGCTGAACTTGGGGATAAGTATTCAAAACATTTTAAAATGTCTCCCAAATGACTCTTGCTAGGTAGTTTAACCATAAATATGACTGGTCAAGAATTTAAGTTTTTCAATTTAGGGAAGATAATATTGAGACCATGGGAGGAATACCTATGATCCTGCTAAGGGAAAATGGGCGATATACAAAAAGGAACAGTAATGTGGGAGCAGCAAATATATAGGAGAAGTTGTAGGAAAAGCAGCACAGTTTCAAAGTGCACTGTATGCATCATAGACAGGAAAGCAATGAGAAGCAGCGAACCATAGGAATAGCTCTTCTACCACTTCGTTTATGAAAAGTCACTTGCTGTGAAGCCACTGGGATCTGAAAGGTGAAGTTTGCTACACATAGATACTGAAAAGCTGTTTGCAAGGAGACAGTATGGCACAACAGCCTGGAACCAATCTTCTCACGCCCACCCTAAAGTGCTATTTACAAGCAATTCACCCACTGCAATATGGTTATTTGAATGTAACAGAGGACATGGGAAATGTATATTTTGCTAGAGAAAAGTGACATTGCCAGGTTGCATTAAAAAATCTGTTAACAGTACATCTAAATAGAAATAAAAGGTCAGCTCCTCAGCTCGGGTAGGTCAGAATGGCCTTCTGAATTGAATGAAGATAGTCTAGTTAAACTCTGTGAAGGATCCAGCTTGCTGGCCCTACATTGTTCTAATAAGTCAGTAGTAACCATCAGTGCTGGCAGAGCTCAAACCTTTCATTAACACTGTGGTATCTCAGGTTACTATATCATGTGCCAAGTTTTTGGGAAGTTGGACTGTGATGCAAGAGTGCTATTACTCAGGATGAAGAAGGTACACGGGCTGCGTTAAGCTATATATTATGGCAAAGGTAAACTATCTCATGTAACAATACACAGATGAGAGGGAAAGCACTGCAGATACAGTAGGTGATTATCAAAATTCATCAGCTGTTATTGAGAAAATGCATTTGGTTAACTTTCTGTCCACTAAGTAAAAGCTTTTGGAAATAAAGTTAGATTTTGCATTTCTGAGTTTCATTGTGCTTAGATTGCCACAAATTTGTGGCTTACTTCCCAAGGTCTCTCTCTTGGGTTTAATATCATTGACACTGGTGTTGAAAGAGAAAATCGTCATGCCTGTTTATTAAAAATGCTCTCAGTAGCTCTAGCAAAGACCACAGGCTGCTATGCCAGTTGTTTAACGTCAAACTCTTTACCCATTTTTAATCATTTATTAAAGGTCTGTAATCAAGAGGAGAGAGAGAGAGGAAAAAAGAGAGAACAAATCAATGAAAGCACACACATTTAAGAAAAGATCTTGACTTCACGCTTGCTAGAAAGACAAGTTTTATATGTATGCAAAGCTGCTGCTGGATAACCAGGGAATATCATTATCACTTGGGCAAGGGAGAAGACTTTGGTAGAGTAAGAATACTTCTGCCAGTTTTTTCCAGCTGGTTAAGAGAAGTCAGATAAGCCAGGGTAATATACAAAAATTAGGAGAGATTCTTGGATGGCAGCAGGTATCAAGCAAAGTTTAGTAGAGGATGTGCTACAGTTACTCCTCTTTATGCTTCTGGATGCTTTTAAAAAGACTTTGTCCTGAGGCCCTTTCCACATGAGTTCAAATGTACTGAAAGCTGTCAGACTTCTCCCCCCGATTTTGTATATGTAACCTCACCATAGCATAGAGGGCTGATGAGCCAAATAATGTACAAGTGTTTCACAGTCCTACAATTCTTGCTTCGTTCTTTGATTTTTATGAGCCAGCCTGCCAAAATGTCAGGAAAATACAAATGTGCTTCATTTCTAATTTCTTCTCAACTGATCCTCATGCTTGGCTATGCCCAACCACACACTGAAGCAAAAGTTTAGAAAAACTTTCCTATAGTATGGATGTGTTCCTTGACATAGACATAGAAGTTATAAGGTTGTAAGAATCATTCAGATGCCTCTTAAATACCCAGGCACAAAAACACTGTCAACATTGCCGTATTATGAAACATACAATTAGGTAGTAATCTGCTTGCTTTTTATATATTTTTTTATGTGACATGGAAACGGTAATCCTCTGGCTGTCATAGAATATTTGGTGTCTGTTGTGCTTGATGTTGCATAATGTGAAAGGCAAAATACAAAAGATCAGAGATACGGCTAAGGTTAAGGTATGTGACAATAATGTTTCAGTGTCTAGACCTCAAAAAGGTCTATGAATGAAAATGAGCTGGTGTATCTAGGTTGGCAAATGAGGAAAACAAAGTTAAAGCAAGGTCTCACGTGTAAGTTGGCTAAATAAGTACATTTTCTGGTTTAACTTGGGAAATACTGCTTGAGAGTTAGAGAAATAAAATTTTTCTTTTTTTAAATTTATATTTAAAGAATATTCTCCTTATTCCCCAACTCAAATATTTTCAGTCCCTTCCACATGGATTAGTGAAGACTGCCAGGGAGAAACAGAAGTTGCCCTTGAAGATAACAGGAAAGGTTTGTCCCCTTTATTCAGTCCACTTTGAATGGGTTCATGGTAAATTATAAAAAATAATAATAATAAATAAAATCCTAGAGAGACAGGTCTTGATAGAAAGTTTGATATCGCAGTGCATGGCAAGTTTTTAGACAATGGTACATTTCATAGTTACAGAAATGTCTTTCAAATGTACCTGGGAATGCTTTTAAAAAATTAGGAGCAGTGAATCTAAATAAAAATGTATCCAACAGCAAATTATAATTTAGAAAGTATAAATGCCCTGAATCGTGAATCTGTTGATGCCAAGACAAAAAATCCACAGATTTCAACAGGGTTTTTAGCCAAAGACTTAAGAAAAAACATTCATTATATTCCCTTCTTATTAATGCTGTTGCTAATGATGGTGGCACAGATGAGAAGTTATGTGGCAATATCTTTATGAGGTGAGAGGCAAAGATATGACAGGGAATCCTCCAAACCTAACTGGCATGATGAATCACTAATTTGGTAACATCAGATTTCTAACTTGCCACTTTTCCAGGCATGATGTTTTATTTCAAATTAGTCCGCTCACTTGTTTGGTTTTTTTTGTTTGTTTGTTTGTTTTTTGTTGTTGTTTTTTCTTTTCCAGATATCTGGCATTTTGACTAAGAACTAGAAAAAAAATGAATGTCATAAGTAACATCTGGATGGGGGTGATCTGGCACTCCAGTCAGTAATGAGAAGCAAAAAGTGACTAAGCAAATAACTGCTCTTTTCATCCTGTGTTCGCCCTGCTGTTCATGGATGAGTGCCTCTACCCCATTCCACCATGTCGTTACAATTCATTATCAGCTGTCTTTAACTTTCCCCATCCCACGCGTCAATAACGGCAACTGATACAGGTCTGTCTGGGACTTCAGTTGTGTTCAATTGCTTTGCTATATTTTGTTTTACTAATGGGTTTCTTTCCTGCTAAATTTGTCAGCGGCTCTAAATGTGAAAGATCCACAGACACTGTGTACCCAAAAGGCTTTTATTGTGATTCGTGCTTGCTAGCCAGTAATCCGTGCATTCCCTGTAACAGACCCTCACTAGTGCCTTCCCATCTGTTTGGGTTTTTTTTTCAGATAGACTCTATTTCACAGCTGAGCTTCCTCGTTCTATTTATTTTGGTTTTGGTACTTAAAGTGATGTAAAGTTGAAGAGAACACAAATTAAGAAAAAAAATCAAATCTCAAGTCAAAACATAGTAGAAGACTCTGCTCAGTTCTGCATGCGCGTTCCCATTAAAGTCAAGGAGACTGCACAAGCAGAAAGTTCAGAACAGGCTTTGACCCGTAACTACTGCTATTGTGCAAGGGGATTTACAACTCTTAGCTGCTTCCTGTAAGGGCACGTGACACTTGCTTCAGTGGGAGATATCTGGTTCATTAAACTGAACAATTAGCCTCAAGAAAATCTATACATTGGATTAGTTAAATCGTCTTTTGTAGATACAGAAGTGCTCATTAATTAGTAGCAGGAATAATTTGTGCTTTACCGCAATATCAATCAGGATTAAATGTGTTATATAATTTGTTCATTAGGAAATACAATTATGCTGCAGTTAAAAAAAAAGTAATTTTTCTGTAACCGAGCAACATAAATAAAGGAAAACATACAGCTATGCTTATTATAACAGCACAAGAAACTATTGCAGATGGTACAACTAGGAACCTATACCATTAAAAGAGAAGGTGTGATAAGAATTTTTTTCCACAATTTCCTTGAGTTGAAGCTGTCTTGAATATTTCAATAGCTCCATCAACATGTTTCTTTTCTTTCATATTTTTAGATGCTTGAAGATTACTGTAGCAATTTCCTTTCATTGCCCCCCAAATCCTTCACTGCAAAGTAAACCAGAATTCTTTTAAAAATCAGAATACAGGGAAAGTATTTCGGCAGTACACTATACCATAAACTTATACAAAGATACAAGTAATAACTAATTAGTTTAAAATTAACTGGCAACATCGGCAAAGGAAAGAAGCTTAGGTATTGTAAGAGTTCAGTTACATTTTGATCAGTGACACTTCGCCTCACTAATAAGCAAAAGCAAATAAGGCAATTCCAAACTAAAGCATGTCCTTTATTTTTCTAATCCCAAAGTTAAAAGCAAAGAAGAAATGTGTCAGTCTCAGTTGTGGCAAGCCCTCTCCTGACCCATCTTTCTGACTTTTAAATACCAATCTGGGTTAACTTAAAATATACTTGTATGCAGTTTTTAGCCCAAGCTCTAATTCTAGTTAAACTGATGCACACATCTGGAACAATTTTAGTTAAGTGGAGTTACTGCAAAGGTACATTCAAATCAGAGAAATGCTGACTGAAATAGGCCTACGCTTGCATGTCTTTAGTTTTGGGGTTAGATCGCAGAAGACTATTTTAAAATACATTCTATCGTTTGCAATGAAATAATCAGAACTTTGCAGGCTTTGATTGGAACTGATAGGAAGTGCTTTTGAGCCCTTGCTTAAAAACTTGAAAGGCATTAAAAGTTTTATTCTGAGTTTATCCTGTCATAGTGAAAGGCCTCTTGCCTAAGTGACTTGAATCTGTGTTGGATGAGGCTAATCCTTTCATCAACCTAGCAATTAGACTCCAGTGGGTATGTTTCTTCACCTAACACAGTCTGTTTTTCCAGGAAATTTGAAAGAAGAAATGTGAAGAGATTTGTTCAAGACAAGTAATTTCAATACAGTTGTAGTTAATGAGTAAGGAACCAAACTTCTACATGGAAGTAGTTTTGCTGTTATTCCTCTGGTCTTCCTGACTGCCTGCTGGCATAACATCCCTATCACTCTGCATTTACAATCCTCATATCTAAAGACCTAGTTAAAAAGTATTGGTCAGGATTAGCAAGAAAACAAAGACGGTTAAGTCAGGAGTTTAACTACGTGAATTTGGGCATGTGTACAAATGTGTTATCCCTACAGATTTCTCTAGCACTGCATAAATCTTATATCAGGGCTATATCAGGGACTGCTCTGACTCTCAGAGCTGCCAGAAACCTGGTATCCAGCTATACAAAGTCTTTTCACCTCCCCTTTTTGGCCAGCACTTTTTACATGCATAATACAAGGTGCTTATACAGAATCTAGCCAACTGTCTTGTCCTAAGGGTTCCTGTCAATTATAACAGCATTACAAATGGCTTTGTAATTTCCATTTTTGCCAAATACATTGGAGGAGAGGGCTACTGCATTCATTGTTGTTGCACCTAGACCTTCAAAAGCAGAAAGACGATTTGATTTGGTATTAAAAAATATATATATATAACTACAAACAGTGATTATATGTATCACTTAGGCCGAAGATACTTCTAAGGATTAATGTAAGAAGCTTTTAAAGTAAATTTGAGATATTTATTATTTTCAAAAAAATAGTAAATTTGCAGTAAAAGCAAAAGCAAACCAGAAACTATTTATGACTTTGGATTGATTTGGGGAAATTTTCAGTCAAAGAGAGTGGATGTGAATTTGTCGTGGTTTAATCTCAGTCGGCAACTAAGCACCACGCAGCCGC
>NW_008794888.1:2352336-2380183 GCF_000699145.1 Aptenodytes forsteri | reverse complement strand
TCTCAGTCGGTAGAGCACGGGAAGCTGAAAAGTCCTTGGCTAGTGTAAGCATTACCTAGCAACAACTAAAACATCGGTGCGTTATCAACTTTGTTCTCATCCTAGATCCAAAACACAGCACTGTACCAGCTACTAGGAAGGAAATTAACTCTATCCCTGCCGAAACCAGGACAGAATTTTAAAAGGTTAGTACATTTTCTTTAGACAGCTTCATGGTGTGCAATTGTGAATTGCACCACTGATGAGGTATTTTGTGGCCGAAAAGATTTCTTTTGACACTTTAAAAAAAAAAAAAAAAAAGTTTTCCACTTTCCCACCTTGGAGCAGTAGGTTTGGATTTTTTTGTCTCATTCACTTTATGGAACATCTCCTCCCCAGTCCAACACTCCTGTTTTGGTTTGACTCGGAACAGCTTTTTTTCCTCTCAAGTATTCAGTCCACCAAATAGAAGAACCACCAAATAGTGGTTCACACCATTCTTCACACTCATTCATAATAAAAACCAAGAGCAAAGCAAGTGCTTGACTCCCCGAGTGCTCACCAAATGCTTTCCATTCTTGTATGCATGAGTCTGAAAAGCAGGCAGGAATGCAAATGAAAGGAAGCTACACCATCTCCTTCTACCTGAGAAAGTTTAGGAAGAGCAGAGAAGGTTTCAAGATAAAAACTCCTCAAGCTCTCTTTTTACCTGTTTAGCAATTGATTATCAGCCCATTTCTGCTGCTGCTACAATGCCTTTGTAGCTTGTGACCTTTACTCCATTTGTTTTGAGTGCTTAGCACTTAACTGGTATCCAGTAGAATTAGGGTGTTTCTCTGATGTTTCCATAGCATACTAATCACTTACTAATGCTGTGTGTATCGAGGAGCTTTTGGTTGTGGCTTCCACATCTGGGGCAGCCTTCAAAAGGAGTGATGATGACAGTTGCCAATGCTAGCTGTTGCGAGAAACGGCACACTAAGCTGGCATTAGTTTGTCCTGCTTCTTCATCAGCTCTTCTGGGCCCTGTATCTTCTGAGACCATGGTCAAAAAAGCCACTATGATATCTGTAGCCTTTGTAAAAATTGCATTCCTCAGGTTTGTCTCTTATTTTCATTTGGATGCTGGGATGCAGAGCCAAATTATACCTCTAGATTTAAGTAGCTGTTAGCAGTCATAACAGCATCTGTAGAATTCAAAATAGTCACCTTTACTACAAATAGAGCATTATTAGCCACACACTACAATTGCAGTCCTAGGGTACACATTAGTTATGCCATCCACACGAATATTTAGCTCTTGAAGGAGGGCTGCTACGTTTTGAAAGAAGTATTAAATTAAATATTAGTAATACAATTTCAATAACATGATTAGTAACTCTTAAGCTTAATGGGTCTAGTCCTATTTCTGCAATAGGCTTGAAGAAATTCTCTAATTTTTCTATTGATGTAAAAACAGGATAAATGAGAATCTGGACCACTGTAATTTAGTATCTATTTATAGTGTTGCAGCAATACTGCAAATATTTTTAAGAGAAATAAAAATACTTAATGCAGCATATCTTAGTCTTTAAATTGGCTTTCTGTACTATTTAGGCCCTTGATTATTTGCATAACATTCCTATTATTTGTGCTATAACAGTATGTATTTTGCTGCATAATTCAAAGCACAGTGAACGCCTTTATGGTTGAGTTCATAGTAAGTTTCTAAGCTGGCCAGGAAGCCACAAGTTCAAGTCCCACACCAAGACTTGGACAGAAACCCAGAAGCGATTCCGCAATGCAGTATTAGAGATAATACTGCATCTGATGTTCATTCTTTAGGATAAAATGTTAAGCTTGTGTTTGCTTCATTAACCTTGAGTAGTGGTTTTGTGGAAGTGGTTCAAGCGATGCTTTTTAAAAAGAAAGTATAATAACCCTGTTCCCTGGTCAGCTGTCATTTCTCCTCCTACTCAATATTTCAAAATTCTCTTACAAGCTGTTAGTGAGCACACAGTAGTTGTTCTTTTACACATCTGAAAGGTATGTCACTATTTTGGGAAGTACTTAGAGATGAGCATGAATGTATCAGGTCACATTCTAGTTTTGCACTTCTAACAGTCTCTTTGGGCTGTAGAGTTTTTAAGAAAAAATTTGCACTGAAGCGACTGTTAAAAGAATTCTGGTGATCTGGGGCACTGCAGCAAAAGCCCTGCCATCTTTTAAATGGGTACAACACGTGACACTGTGCTGATAAATAGGCAAGCTTGTATTACCATCCACCAACTCTTTGCATAAAGCTACAAAGGATAAAGATTCTTGAATTTTCCATCTACTCATTTTACACGAGTGGAAGACTGGAAAAACAATTAACATGTATATAGGTACCTAGTTAGATTTCTCCCTGATCCCTGAAGTATCTGAATGCTTCATACAGACCTTGTTTCTTAATCTGCTGTCTGCTCAATTTCTACCACCTGCTTGTTTACCTAAGTATTACATGAAATATTTTTATCAGTGAAATAATTTAGGACATAATGGGTAACGTAGTTTCTAAGGAAATTTATGTTTGGAACTACAATTTACCTCTTTTTAGTTGTTAGTGAAAAATTGTGTCTGAAATTTTGTAATAAGAAGGGTATGTGCAAACATTGGTTATTTTATTTTTTCCAAAAAATGACTGTTCTTTTAAGTTCTGATGAAAAGCTTCTCCATAGGAATCTGGGCTCAGTCTTTGGTTTCTGTATATAACCTTGAAACAAGTATCACAGCTGATCATGACTTAACTGTTGGTCTTGACGTATTTGGTTTCTGCAGCTCATAGGTAAAAGTTGTGCAAGGACCAAATGATGTCTTCAATATTAATTAAAATGTCAGAGATTTGTCCTGAGCTTCTGCTTACCTGATAGACTAATTTATACTGCTCTGGGGAACATACAGTTAAGGGACAGTGGCAGAAATAGTGCTTTAAGAAGCAAGAAATACTTTTACACTCAGAATTGTAATCCAGTTTTCCATGAAACTGTCAAATGTCTGACATTTGCCCTGTGTTAGCCTGTATGGCTGTACAGTTAGGAAAATCCTGGTGTTTCTGGCTGGGATTAAAACAAAACACAACTAAACAAATGACAAGAATAAAAGACAGACTGGAGGGGAGAGCATTAAACTGAGCAGAGGGAACTAGAAAAGGTAGTCGGAAATTGGTCTCCTGTTTGCAGTGCTAACAATGCCTTTAGAAATAGTGAGTATCAGTACCTTCATTTAGATGAACAGAAATTTAAAAATACAGCCTAGACATTGAAGAATTATAAAAACAGAATGGTGTCTGTGAGGAAGCAAGGCAGACATTTAAGTTTTCTAAAAGTTTATAAAAGTAATTACAATTTTTTTAGAATTAAACCATAAAATAATGATGAGTAAATCTTAAATTCTTATTTGGCTGTCCACTTTTATAAATATGTGTATTAAATGAAAACACTATAGATTTTTTCTTGATTTTTATGTAATACAATGGATACTATAGGATCCTATAGTAAGTACATCATAGACCTATTTTTATCTTATAAGTATTTTTAATATTCCTTATAAGATATATTAAAAATTATATGAAGATATTATATTATGCATAATAAAATACAGGAAAAAATGCGAATTTTGTCTCTCCTTTAATTTGATATCAGCTATTATAATTACTGAATTTCAGAGAATCTCAGAGGTTAAACATATTAGAAGGTCAAAAGATTTTTACCTGTTTTTCTTTGTTGCTCACAAAAATGCTCCAATTGGTTCAGTGAACATTGTAAGAATACAATGCAGATCTAAGGGTGAACTCACTTTTAACAACATTTCAGATTTCAAAACTATTATAAGTTCAAAACTTGAGAAATTTTAAGAAGGTTTTGTTAAAGAAACTCTATGCCCATATTTTTCTTGATTACGGGATGTTTGGGATCAGTATTTGAGTTCAGATATTGATATTGTTTATTTTCCTCTTTGCACATTTCATAAAGCCTTATTAATTACTGATATTAATGAGAATTATACAATGGGACTAGTCACATTTTTCCATTAAGAATTAATGAAATTAAAGTAATATTTTAATCATATATATGTCCATCTTTCTCCATTGTTTGTTTGATTGTTTTTTCCCCCTAGAAGATCAAACATTTTTAAGTTAAAAACTGATCTTAGGTCACTTTCACCCTAAGTTTTTAATATTTTAGTCATATTCAATTCTTGTTTTGGCAGTTTGAAGCCAAACATTTTGGCTTGGTAGATACAGCAGCCTTCTCCGTGTGCTGAAATAATGCTTGCTTTTTTCCAAGCTTGCCTTTTGGCTCCTATGTTTTCTTCTAGCCTTTTTGCTGTCTTCAGAGATGTTTTCACAGAGAGCCACACTTTGCTTCCAGTGCTTTTGTAGCAGGTCAGTGGGAGGGGGTCTTCGTTTTATATCCAGGCAGTTGAACTCCTGTTGATTTTATTGCATTTCCATTGCAGGGCATGTGCCTCCCTATAGCTCTCTTTGCAGAACCTGCCTTAGGTACCCTATGGAATTATGTACCTCAATTAGGTAATACCTGTATTTGAAGGAAGTTTGTAAATAATGTGTGACCAATGAAACTGTATCATTAAGAAACAGGCAGAGATGAGTCCTCTAAATGACAATAGTCAAAACTTTATTTTAACAAGTATCTGGAAAGAATTTGTTTATGTTGGTGATTTCAAGAATAGCTATTTTGCACTTGGGAGCAATCCAAAGGAAGAGATGCTCTTCAATTTACATCAAATGGACATCTTTATTACCTTGATGCATCAGAAGGATGATAGGAAAATATAGTTTGTTTTTAATATGAAGAAATAAAAGGATCTTTCAGTGAAAGACCTTTCCCAACAAAATACCCCTGAGATGGGTACGGTGAGAAGGGTTAGAAGGTCTTTTTGAGTTTTTCCATGGACTTATTCTCAGGTTGTGCTGACAGGAATAGTGAAGCAAGACTGCTTCTGCTCTTAGAAGCAGTGTGAGTCTCTGACCATCCCCTAGTTTCAGAGGACCCAAGGCTTAACACTTGAGACTCTTGAAATCTCTGAGTTTTCTTGGGCCCAGGCTGCTGTAAGGTTGTCTTTCCATTGCCACACACTGGAACTCTAATTTTCTAAATAGTTAAGGTGAGTGCTGAGGAGTTAAGTTTACTGCCAGCTGCGTTAGCTCAGATATAGTCCTCCACATTCACATCTAGGTGTATGAATCTGTGCTGGGGATCTGGGTCATATTAGCACCTGTGTGCTGTGGATACAGCTGCACAGCCAGGGGCACCACTCAAAGTAGTTCAGGCTGGTTCACAAAAAACAGCTGTGAAATTTACAGCTGATTCCCAAACCAGCTGTTAGCACGCTCTTCAGCACACCTTGCTTTAGCCTCTCCTGGAAGTCCCTGTGCTGTACCAAAGATGATGAATGGTGTCCTGCTCGTGATGAAGAAGAAGAAGCAGGAAAGAGAAGATCAAGAACTGTCCTTTGAGGTGAACTGAATTTTCAGGCATTACTCACTACCCTGCCTTTCATTCTTGGCTCTAGAAATCCTTGGACCTTGTTTGGTGATTACTTCTTATGACTGGGAGAGGATGCTTGTCCACAGAGACCCTTCTGCACAGCTCCTTGGCTTCCTGCAGAAGTATTTGTTATTGTTATGTGATCTTTTAATGCAGAGAGACGCCTGAGCATTCAACAAAAACTGTACAGACCTGGCAATCTAGGGCAGTGTAGTTAACAAACTGAGTAAATAAGAGCCCTGGCCCAAATTACAGTATCTCTGCACTGTACATATCATAAATCAGACCTTCAGAAATATCTAATCAGGTAGCATCAAAAAGTCCTGGGTAATTTCTCTCCAGTTATTTTAATCACATTTTTTTCTAATTAATTACTTTAGAAAACAGATTAAATATAGTGAAACAAAAGCACATCAAGAAAACCTAGCATTCAAATAATCTACATACAGCATCTTCTCACCACATTGCTTTACATCTTACATCTTTACTCAGCTACAGAAAAGATCATTAATCTGACATTCTGCTATCCTGTAAATAACCATGCTTTTATCAAGGTTCAAGAGAAAGAAAAACAGTTTAAAACACTTCCAAGAGGGAGTCTTGACTTTCAGTCCTCTGCTCTGCCTAACGTGTGCTTGTTTTAGTCAAGGTAGATGAGGGAAAGGGGTGTTAGCTCACCTTCCTACTCTTCTTGTAAGCCTAGATAAAAGACAAAAACAGCTCCAACCTGAATTATGGCATTTGCAACAATTCCCATGGAATCAATGTGTTAATTTTACACGTTCTCTTCACACCTGGTGGATACATGCCATCCAAGATTTGCTTGTGTGGCCCTTTTGCGTGCTTTCTGCTTGCTTTGTGCTATTTTCTAAGCAGGCTATAAGCCCTGTATGTTTGGAATAATCATTGTAATGAAGATGCTCTTTACTGACACAAGCCCAAACCAACCCTGAAAGTTTAATTTTGAAGATGTTAGGTATTTGAATTTCCAACAGAACTCAGATCTAAATTTCTCATGGTAGAGTAAAAATGTCCGAGCCAGTCTTCCTGCTTTTGAATTCAGCTATTTTAAATCTGGGTACAGAGAAATTCAGCATTTGCAGAAATGACTCAGTTGAAACATGACATGAAAAGTTAGTAGGGTGGAGCCTGAAAGGAAATATTTCTGTTGTTGCTATCCCACAGTTCTGCCAAGGACTGAAATATTTCATGCAGTCTCATACAGTCATTTATGCACATGCTTTCTTATTGTGCTTATATATTTCTTACAGTGCTTATATTTGCTTTCTTTCCTTTTGGAATGGTCTGTAATATACAGCTTCTCCAGAGGATGCTCACTCTTGAAGTCTGAACAGGGCTCCAATTCAAGTGCTACATCAAGCTTTCTGTTTGACTTTTGCACTTTAATACAGAGCCAAGCCAATTTCATACAGTAATATTGACTATATCCTTGTTTGATAAACAGTATTAGGCATCCAATTTAATTATAAATATATATTTATGAGTAATTACAACCACCATAGTAAATATATCTGAAGCTATTTACTATATTTCCCATAAACTGTATTAAAGCTAAAAATCAACATTGGTACCAAAACCAATGAGTATTCACTGCTGGATATTGCCAGTTGCTCTGAAGAAATAATTTGTAGAATAGTAGTGAATTTGCAGTTTGTCCCTTCTGTGTTTTACCATACCTATGATATTCATTTTAGACGTAACATGAAAAAGACATGGAAAAGAGCATAAGTAGCAGTAATGAAAAAGACAACATTAATACTACATTTATTTCTATATTAGCATTTGTAGACATTACTGGATGCAGTATAATATTACTGAGTTTTAAAATTGCAGAAGATGATCGATCCTCTATGATATAAGAAAGAAAAAACAACCATGAACTATTCAGCAAATCAGATTTATAACTTCCCTAAATTTGCAGCTCAGGCTAGATTTTCAGAAAAGATCGGCTCTCATTTAGGCACAGAACGCAGGCCATTATTTTCATACCCCATAAACAACCAAAATCAAAATCCTCACAGAACAGAGCCGAGTATTCTAATTCAGTAAACTTTTCTTGAAAATCTGGCCATGCATTGCAACGCCTGGCCTGAAGGAAAGGGGAACACATCTCATAATTTGAAAAAAATTACAGGGTTAAAATTGTGGGTACCTTTGTAAAGAAAGACAGTATGATTCCTGCTAACTAGCAAACTACAGGATTGAGTAAACAGCTACTTGCCAGGTGTGCTCAGCTGATTCATGTTCAGCATATGACTATACCAGCTGCTTTATTTATGTTGAGTTGAAAGAGAATTTCAACAGAAGAAAAAAAGTAATTCTATGTATGCTTGAGAATCCACATTTCCCTTCCTCTCCCCGCTGAAAGCTGTAGTAATATTAAAGGTGAAATGAGCTTTATGCATGGAGCTAACTAGGAACTTCTCCAGCAGGTTTTTGCATGCTTTTTTCCCACTTGCTTAAACACATAAACTTCTCAATGACTCTAAGACTATAGCCCTGAGATCCTAAAATTTCTCAAAATCGACTTGATTTGACCACCACTGATTGAAGGGTGATACACTTTGCACAACTAAAACAGATTTCAACTTGATTCAATCCTATTAAATTTTTCCTTTGTACACTGCTGTTGCATAAGAACATTGTCAGTTTGCTCAAAGAACTGGTAGCACAGCAGAAGAGGACAGACTCAAAAACCTTTTGTTTTAATTTTTTTCTTTTATTTTTCTTTAGTAATTTTTTCTTCTACAATATATAGATGATATGTCCATGGCAGGTAATAATGAACTTTCTTTGTAATTCTTTAATCCCTTTTGGAAAGTTTCCTTTGCAGATAATATCTAAGAGATAGCATGTTAATTTTGATGCCTGGTCTGGGTTCAGCATCACAGTTCTGGTATTTCATTCCCCTAAAATGTAAAAAACTATCATCCTCCAACACAGGTATGCATGAAGGCCTCTATACTGCCTAAAATATTGAAAGGAAAGCTTAATTTACCATTGCAGGCTTTGGAAAAAGCAATTTGGGGTGATGCACAGTAGCCTTTAGCCAGAGATTTTGCATACCCTTTTTGCTTCACTTCAGAAAGGCCGATTAGGTAGACTTAATGGAATTGTCAATCCTGTACTCAAAAAAGGTTTATATTTAGCATTACCACTTTAAAATAATACACTTCTTTTTCCCAGCCAAAAGACCTGGACAGTTCCATGGTTGAACTCACTGCCCTGATCTCTAAAATTTCCTATTATATTCCCCTGTCTTGGGTTTCAGGGAGAAAATGGTAATTTCGAAGAATAATAAAAATGCCATAACCCTACAGATTAGGGCTGTAGTTAGTATGAAATTACTTCAATTTTAAAATACCTCTAAGTTATTTTGCTCTCATAATTGCTTGTAAAATGTACATTATAATATATTGTGTATCTAAAAAAGAATAACTCGCTGATCATTAGAAGGGTGATCTGTTCAACAAGGTCTCCTAAAAGCATATACTTGTAAAGCCTTTATCAAATATCTTAACATCAAATATGTAACTACCAAATATTTTCAAGCATTTCAAATCCAAATAAAAACACACAAGCTTTTCAGTTATTCAAACACCGTCTTAGAAGTGAAACTTACTTGGTTTGGGAGTTTGGGTTTACACTTCTTTTGTTTTAGATAAAGACCATAAATAACTGGGAAGTAAACACCATTTCTGAAGTTATGTTAGTCATAAGGGTAAGTTGTTTTGTAATACCTGTTTGTAAAGATAACTGTATTCCTCTGCAAAGCACAGCATCAGAAACAAGGCTTAGAAAAGCCGTCCATTTGGCTCTTGGTCACATTCTGACTTTATATGAGCCTTGTAGGGCCAAGCATCTTTAACCGTTCTTGACAAAAACAAGTCAATATTTGCAACCGGCTATTAATGGGTAATCTGACAATGACAATTTGGTCCAGTCCGAGAATGAGAAGTTATTTGTATATTCTCATTCTTTTAAATGAAAAATAAGACATATGTCACAGTGCTATGCACACTAAATTAACCCTATGCAGAAACGAAGCACGTACAAGTAGCTACCCTGAATACTACACTGTATCTGTTACATGCAGAAATGATTGCAATTATACTGTCAATGTGTGAATCTCTCATTGACTACTGTCGAAGTAGGAATGGCTTTGCATCTGAGTTGAAATAAAAAACACACTTAGGTAAAAAAAAAAGACCAAATCAGAAATCCTTACATAATACTATATTGTAATGCATATGCTAGATATGTTCTCTTCTGCATCATCAAATTAATTGATTGTAGGGGCAACCAGCATTGGTAATGTAATGCCAGGAACTGCTGTTGTACACCCCCAAGATACTTTTATCTGTCACATGGGAAGAGAGTAAAAGACAGTTTCTTTTAGACAGTCAGTAAAGCAGGTTTTATCGATGAACTTTTTAACATCATATTAGGATGATTAAAAATAAAATCCAGCAGGAAAAGAACAGATTTGTAAGTGTCAAATATGCAAGCAGTAGGGAGAAAAATTATTTTAATAATAAAATTAAAAATATTGTCAGTGCTCTTTTAGTCAGTGGAAGTATATTTAATGAAGCTTATCAACACCTTCAAACAGCAGTTGAACTCATCGCTAATAACATTCATTAAATATGCTTTAATTGTCCCATTGTGTTTGTTTAACAGTCCTTGTCTATATATAAAGAACTGAAAGAAAACATGGAATGGGTTACAAATCTGAATAGGCTGTCAGGCCATCCAACTGGGGTGACAAACCAGTGAGATCATGTCTCAGTTACCTTTTTTAATATCCTCAGATGGAATCACATCCCTAAATGACGGGTATTTGAAGGGGCACTGCTTAAAACTATGGATCTGACATCACTGCAGTACCACAAAAGCCGCAGGATTCCCGATGCTCTGCTGCTGAGACATTATCCTCCATGTGTTAGGGGGCAGCTCCAGCAGGGTGCTGAGTGCCATCAATGCTGGCAGCCAGATGTGCTGAGCTCCTGTCAGGAGGGAGGCAGCACACTGCGATATTGATTGTGTTGTTTGATGGGGTAGGGGAAGGGTAAAGGCCTAAAGGAAAAGGGCAGTGTTAACCCTTGAAGGAAATAGCAGGTTTCTATCTCTCCTAGTCACTAACCTGGAAGAAAGAGCATAGGAAAAATCACTGTATCTATCATTTCTTGAAGAAAATGTGAAATAAAAAGTGGCAGAAGAGAAATGGAGAAGAAAGTGCTGTCTTTTGCCATGACCTATACAAGGAAATGTTAGCAACAAACTTTTTCTTCTGAGTCGAGACAGTGTTTCAATGAAGGTACCTCACTACTGAAAGCCACTACAAGAATTCCACACGATGTGAAAAATATTTCTCTCTTAGAAGATCTGTTTTCTGCACATCTTTAATGATGGGAATGAAGTGCTGAATAATGTGTGCCAGGGATGCCCTAGTTGTTTGCCAGTGGCAGTTGCATTTATCTCCCAGTGTAAGATAATTGATTAGCTGCTTCTAAAACTTACAAGAAAACCTCCATTGTGATTATCTTTAGCATTAAGCTGTTCAGATGACTGTAATCCATGGCAAAGTAAGCATTAGAATGTCTGTTTTCTTCTAAACTCACACACATGTTTGTATAAAAAATCTCCCAAAGAAAACTGGGCAGATGCCTAACAGGCCAGGCAGATTGACCTCCAATGCAGGAAAACACTGAGCATGTAGTTCCGCACAATAAAACAGGTAGCAACATGGAATTTATACCATGTAACACATTAGTAACGACATTTGGAAAAGATGTTCTGGCAAACAATATCTAGGTTGCAATTTCAACCATCTTTAATGTACAATGTAAACAGGATTTCCTATTGTATGCATAAGTATACCTAGGTTACGTAATATTTCATGTATAAAGCTTGACATAATATTGAACATTCAAGTAAGAGGATTCTATAAAAGTAGTACAGAATGCCAATTAGTATAATAAAAGATGTGTAAAGTACCTACATATGGGCTACTGAGTTAAGGAAAAAAAAAAAAGAAAAAATATGGTAACTAACTCATTAGTTCTTCAAACTTTCCAGAGGGTATAGCTCAAACACCCTCCCTCAAGCACAATAGCAGTCCCTCCAAATACTCACAAAAATGAGTAGATGTATCAGAATACCAGCTGTCTCAGCAGGGAACTCATGACTGAGCTCTAGTGGCAAAAAAAAAAAAAAAAAAAGACATATAAAGGAGGTGGGAGCAAGGGCAGGCTGCAAAGGAGGAATACAGTAACACTGCCCAGACATGCTGGGATGGTCTTAGGAAAGGAAAAGCTGAGCTAGACTTGAAACTCTAGGGATATCAAGGGCAACAAGAAGAGCTTCTGTTGCTAGCTATGTTAGCAGTGAAAGAATAAACAAGTATAATGCGAGCCTGCTGCTGAGTGGGGAGGGTGATTTAGTGACACTGGATGCAGATAAAGCTTAGGTACTCTACATGTTCACTGCCTCAGTCTGGGAGAAAATTTGAATCTTGAGACAGGGTTCAAGGTAGTGGAAGAGGATTGAGTCAGGGATCTCTTGAGAAATTTGAGTCTAACTGTGTCCAGGATAAAGCATACTGGGTTGTATCATCAGGAACATAGCCAGTAGATTGAGGAAAGTGATACTTCCCCTTTCCTCAGTGCTCATTAGGTCACTCCTAGAATAGTGCCTCCGGCTTTGGACCCCTAGTACAGGAGAGATGTTGATAAACTTGAGTGAGGCCAGCAGAGGCCACCAAGATGGATATAGACTTAGAGCACGTCCTGTGAGGAGAGGTTGAGGAAACTGGCCTTGGCCAGGAGCCTAGAGAAGAGACAGCTTTGAGGGATGTAATAACAGCCTTTCAGAAGCTATGAGGAAATTACCAGGAGATGGAGGCAGGTTCTTTACTGAGATGCATGGCAGGAGAATGATAGACAATGCTTTAAATTAAAATGGGGGAGGTCCTGACATGGTACAAGGAGAAACCAGTTTCAAAATGAGGGTAACTCAGCACCGGAACAGGCTGCCTAGAGAGGCAGTGTGGTCTCCATCCTGGCACCCAACTGGACTAAGCCCTAAGCAACCTAGTCTGAATTCTGTGTTGCTTCTGCTTTCAGCAGGAGGCTGGACTGGACAACCTCCCGAGTCTCCTCCTGACCTAAATTCTTCTTGATTCTATGAAAATATGATGGCTATAAAAGACCAATCTAACAAAAGGACTTTGTTGCCATACTGGAATGGTAAAATGTTATATATGAGTTAGAATATGTGCCATGCTAACAGAACACTTTCCAAAAGCAAACACGGCTGAGTGATTGCTATTTAAAGATTCTCATGTGAAACAAAGCATTACTTGTTATACAGATTGTGCCAGTTTCTAAAAAACAAGATACAAACAAAGGGTGAAATCCAAGAGAGGAAAAAGTTACAATCTAAGCTACGTTATGAGACTATCCCTGGTTAATATATCAAGTTTAGAGATGAGCTAGTTGAATCTGAACAGGTATATTATATCCTGCAGAAATGTCCATTTTCCCGTTGGTAAGTTTATGTAACTCTCACAAGTATTCAGGATCATGGAGGACAGACTCCGTTATACACACTTAAAAAGCTGAATCAAGCTCGAGTCTAATGAAATTTCAGTTATTTGAATGTTTGGAAAGTGGGAGTTTTTTGTTTTGGGAAGGAAGTAAAGCCTTGTTCGTTATATGATACATGCAGCACCAGCTGAAGACAAATAATGCTCTGATAAAATATAGTTTTGCTTTCTTTTAAAATGTCAATGTGGCTTAAGAATGATTCATAGGCTCTGTATGATTGATTCATGGTTCTCCTGAATAAGTGCTACAACTATCACAACAAAGTCCAATGTGACACTTGCAAATGGTAAGTTTGTCTGTTTGAAAAAAGTGTGAGCTTAGCAGCCACTGAACTTTCTTAACCACGCCTCCTATATTTTTTTCTTTGTCATTTATTTGGCAGTTCTATTTTCTGTATCAAATTTGGAAACCCTGAGGGCTGAACTTGATACAGGGCTTACATGGGAAAAAGATGAACAGGACTTGATTCCACCTCTGCATTCTTTAACCCTGTGGCAAGAGAAGGAAACAGTTTGGCCCCTTCTGCCGTTCAGAATAACCCCAGCTGTCTCTAACCCCATTCTAGCACTTGAGGATCATTACAGTGTGTATCCTCTCTAGCAGAAGATGTTGTTCCTCTAGAAATTATCCTTTATTACAGACAGGACAGAGACATGCACACAACTGCATCATCCTAGGGTGTCTCTTTTCTCGGACCTGGCCTGTGGTCTGAGATACACATTTAAGAATAATTCCTATTCAGTGCAATTCCTATTAAAGATTGTTTTACAGAACTATTCCCCGTTGAATATCATTTCATATTCTCACTCTGTTATCCATTTCATCAACTTGATCATGTTGGGGTTGGGGGCTTTTGTAGCATTTATTTATACATACACAATACTCTTGTCTATACTGGGAAATGTTACAATGCAACCTTGATGTACCGTCTTGGGAAAGAGAGGAGGATAGTGCAAAACTACAGGAGAGAATGAGGGTTTGGAACTGTGAGCTTTTCAAGAATAATCTGTCTTTCAAGGTAAGAGACTCACTGCATTAGTCAATCAGCTCATTAGGAGTCACTTTAATTTGTTGTTCAGTTCAGACTTCCTGTGACTGAATGTATTTAATAAGAATAATTTTTTATTAGTAAAACTGTTGTGAACTATAGAATATCAGTTTGTATTCTATGGTTCGGTGATGGGGTAGGAGGTAATTTTGGCAGCTCCTCAAAGTGGTTGTTAAACCTCTTGAGAGGGAGAAGTGCCCTTTTATAATATGTATATGGAACAATATATATAATTGAAAATCTAGTCCTAAATTTGCTTTTACATGCAAAAGTTCAGGTCAGTCCTTTCCCTTGGAGTAACTGAACCTCAGTGTGATCTTCGTAACTATGACACTTTAGTTGTCTGATATTTTAGTGCCTGTGGCCCCTAAGGGGCAAAAAAATTTTGGATAATCTATTTTCCAGGTAACAATCAAGGTTAAACATGTAGAATTATTTCTCCATCATTTCAAAAACCAGTTGATACATTTTCTTAAATTCCTCAGAAAGTGGAAATAAAATGCTTTATTCACAACTTTTTTTATTTACAGGAAAATGATCCCAAGGTGAAAGGAAAAGGGAGTAAGACCAAAATATTACTGAAAAGGGAAACAATTCACTCAGTTCCCATGAAGCAGGGACAAATGATCTTGCACATTCAAATGTGAGAGAAATCATGTTTGAAATACAAGCAGCCACACAGAAGGTATTTATCTGGCTAATAATTATGTTTTGCATATGTCGAGTTCTGCAGAGACAGTGACGCTACTGGCAATTCTGCTTCTGTAGGATCTGTTTTTTTTACAAATGAGGACAAAAGACAACCAGAAATGAATGTAAATAGACCTGCATGGTCTATTGAAAAGCTCCCTCAGCTGTAATATTCTTGGTTTGTGTAGTTATTTTTATAAAATAGAATTGCATACCTGTCAGCTAGGAAGAATAGTTGTCTGCGGACCATGTATTCCTTCCTCTTTTTTCCTCTTTAAATAAACAGTAACCAGAGAAGGCGGATGCCACCTGCACCTAGCGCCTGATCTGCAAACATCACGCATATCAGGCACTAACTCTGTTTGTAGCCGCAGTAGCAGTTAGTAGTTTTTAATTAACGTTTTAAGCGTTTGGGAGCAGCTCCTTAGACCCCAGTTCTACTCCTGACATGAGAGAAGGGATTTGCAAGTTTTAGGATAAAGAGAAACAATGTCTTACTACAGTTTTGTGGTCACCCACAAAGAGTACTCAAACTCTGCTTTATCCCTCTACAAAACTTTTCTCTGAAACTCTGTGGGTAAAACACTAAAGCCGCTTCTGTGCCACCTCATATTCTTGTTGCCATAAGCAATCAGTATAACTTACAGAAGCACTAAGGATGCCCTGAACTATGGACCAGCACGGACTGACTCAGGATTGACATTATACATAGGCTGTCTTTCACACCAGTTCATGAGCCACTCCATTAATCCACAGAGAAGGCTCAGATATTGATTTATAGATACCTGGTTTTGTACTTCAAGGCTGTTATTCTCTCACATAATATGGTATGTTGTCCCTGACTCCAGAAATAGTCCTTTTGGGAAGTGTTGTCATTTCTGTTGGATGGACTTTAGTGTTAAATTGATTCCTGGTATGTTTTATCATGCAAAAATAATGCTGGGCACTTACGATGGAAAAAAAGGAACACATTTTCCTTTCTTTTATTATCATTATTTAAAATGACATGGACTTTAGGTTTTCTTTCTTTCTTTCCCATTTGTGAATTGAAAGCCATTTTTCAAGCAAGTAGACAGAACTGCAACAGTATTTTACCTTAAATACCATGACAATAGGATTTATGGACTACTGAGTTTCATGTTCTTTTGAAAGTATAAAAAGAAATGCTTTCTTGTACAACAGCCATAAACATGCAAAATACTAATGAGATTATCTGGCATTTTTTCCAGAGAGGAAGGAGTAAAGCAGATTGGCACAAATGAGTTTTGAAAGGAGGAAATTTGCAAGCTATTTTCAGAGATACACTTGCATTGATTTGAATGAAAATCAGCAGAGAATGCTCTAAGAAATAAATAATCTCAAAAGGGCACAGACTCCAAAGTCTGAGAACAGCTGGGAATAAGTGCTTTAGAACATGTGTGTTAGTGATGAAACATATTTACATGATGATTAACTGCTTTTCAAGCAGCCTAGGTATAAGACAAAGGCAAAAACCCTAATATATATCTATTCTTGTTCTGAAGTGATCTCTGCCTCTCTACCCTGTGGATTAAAATGGAGGAAGGTTTTGTCTGTTTTGCATGTTTCTTTCATAACTTGTTGTCTTTGTATGTAGCAGCTCAGGTCCAGCTAATACTACTTAGCAATGGCACAATGTCTCTACCAGCAGTGCTCTAATACCTTAGATCAGGATATTTAGTGTTGCAAAAATTAAATTTTGCAGTTTAATTCTGTGAAAGCCGTGGATACACAAGCCAAGACCTGTGTGTGCAGGTATTGATATCTTGCTCTCAGGCCTTTAGTGCTTCTAGGAACAGAAACAATCAGTTACTATATAGTCCCATGCATTTGCTCTAAAGAGGCCAACATTTCATAAATTGATATTGTCAAGGATCAGTGTATTTGGGTATTATGATAAATCCTAATTTCCCAGTATTTGAAGTAAACTCTTGTTTACTTCTGTGAACTGAACTGACCATTTAGGCAAGACTTTCTGGTTTCCACTGCAGTCTCATGTGGCAAATCAGGGATTTAAATGAGGTCACGGCAAAATGTAAAAGAAAGCATTACTATTGGCTATGGAACTATGGAGGAACAAGGACGGGAAAGCAAGAAATTTCAGCAGGTAGGGAAGTAGTGAAGGCAGCTGTGATTTCTGGCCTAAGCTTTCTTCTGGTCATTCCCACTCAACTATCAGCAATGAAATACGTTAATAATGTTGACATTTAAACACCACCTTTAGGTTTTGATGATATGATGGCTTTTTGTTAACAATGAAGCTGGAATATATTCTTTTTGTGGATAACGTTTCAGTGCTATAATCAAGGGCATTATCAAAACTAGGTATAATGAGATCTATAACTAGAGTCTCGTTAATGAAACAGAAAAAGACAAGAGGACCTCCCCTTTATACTGTTTACTTTGACTTTTTTTCTGATTTAATTTTGGTATCCTTTGTGATGATCTTTACCGATGAGATTTCACTGTGATTACAGAATTAATGAATTAAGAAAAATAGAAATGAAAAGGCTATATTGTACCAGAAAGTTGGTGAGGGAGCTTAAAATGGGGTATCTATGGAAATGCTGGAGGTCAAAAGGCATTTTGTGACTAGTGATGGCTGCAATTCTGCTTCCCAAATGAAATTTTAATTTAATTTCTAAGAAATAATTCAAATATGTATGTTATTGCCTTTAAAACAAAAACTATACTAGACACTAAAAAGTTCAAACTAGAGAAAATTATAACACCAGTACTTCTCACCTCAGAGATGTGAACTTTCAGAGAGGTACACTGTGTGAAACCAGCTGTAACTATAGAGCCACGTTACCTCACTGTCATTGTCATGCATCTGCTCTGCCTAGATCTAGGTTCACAGCTACAGTTCTGATTGCTTTTGAGATATGCAGTTTCCAGAGCGCGTTAGCAATTTCCATAGTCAGCTTGGTCTTACTACTCTGAATCCTATACTCCTTGATTAAGTTTTTTCCATACTTAGCTGGGAAGCTGGGAAGAATATGGACTGCCTAGCACATAGACTGAGTCATACACTAAGTCAAATATGCAGGGAACACTTTAAAACTGGACTTGAAACCACTAAGATAAAATCTAATCCACACCACTATTCTCTTTCCATTGCTTGAAACCAGAGAGAACAGCACCAATGTCAAGACTGGTACTATTCAAAGTGTGATGTTCTGAAGTTTGTATAATACCAAATATGCATAAGGCTGCTACTAGAAAAGCAGTTGCTCTTCCCTCATGTCTATTGCAAGGTATGATGTCTGATTTGCTCTCTGCATCTCTTTTTGATATATGGGCCAATTTGGTGGAGAAGAGAAAGAACCAATCGGTAATGCAAATTAGGAGTATGGAATAACTCTCTTATCAGAATGTAACGTTAAAAAGGATGCACACTGAAGATGGAAAGAGGACACAATAAAATCATCTGAAACCACACCAAAAAATAGACTAACAGCTTCTGTTAGCTACCAAAATAGCTTTCACTAAAACTGAAAGGAACATATTCAAAGCAGATAAAAAACTTTGTCAGGCAATGCCTAATTAAAAGATGAAACTCTTCTCCATAGGATATTATCATTCTAAACAGCTTAGAAAAACTTTAATTTTGAGTACGTGTATCATATCGTAACCTTCCAGTGACATTTGACTCCAGAATGTGACACCTTTCTTACCACTGTGGGACTCTCTTCTTTAAAGTCAGCAATCATTGATTCTTTGTAGCTCAAGCAAGGGAAATTTGGGTCCCTTGATTAGTGTAAGTTGACCCCGTGACTTTCTGAATCCTGCTGTAAAACTGTACGGTGGAAGTCCAGTGGCAGAAGAGTTCCCTCTGGACACTGTACTGAAATGAAAGACTCCTCCTGATCCAGTAGCCTGCAGGTTTTTTATTTGTGCCATGGAGGAACTTAAAAGTGTCAGAAGAGATTTTTCCAAACTGAGTAAGATTTTTTTCTGTTAAAGATGCAGTAGCTATAATAATAGCAGTTGTATTTTTCATTATTTGTTAAAATTAGATATATTTAATCATACCTTTCTGACCCTAAACACTGACAAAGAGAATAATTGTAAAGGCAATTTAATTTTTGTTCCTTTTTATTCAGATACTGTCTCTCATTAACAGGAATACATGAATGGGAAAAATGATCTTCTATAAAAGCCCCCTTCTTATAGAAAATAAATTCATCTTAACCTGAGAAGAAAAAAGAATCTATTGGAAAGCCAAGGAATTGAAAAATACGATTGAAATTGGCCCATAAATAAACCTCCTTAGAATATCTGAGGGCTACTTTATCATAATCATTAGGTATCCCATGTGAAATGTGCATAAGAAGTGACCCACAGTTCTGGGCAGGCACAGGAGCCATAACTAAATGGGGATGGGTAAATGAGATATTCTGATCATTGAGGTATCAGCTCACTGCTGATGGTGCTCCCTGTTGCAAAAACAGCAATACTGAATGGGACAAGGGACAGTCTTGTCTCTTAGAACAAGTATTAAAACCTAAGGTAGAAATATTACACTACAGACATAAGAAAAGGTCATCCATTTCCTATAGTTCAACACCTTCATTAACATTCGGGATTTGATCCAAGATTTTTTTTTTTTAAGGATATTTGGAAAAAACTTGCATTAAGACACATTTTTTGGGCAGCTTTTTGTTGGGGCATAACTATCAAAATGCAGTCAGATAGAATTTCTTAAACCAAGAACAACTACAGCAGCAGGGTATTAGACAGTGACTTGATTCATTGACCTTTGTCATCAGCTCTGGTTAAAGCGTTGAATCTACAGTCAAAACTGCACTTGCTGACCCTCATGTTAGAGCTAATCTAAAGGGACTTGACATACATGCAAGGGTCTTTCTCTTCAGTTGTATTTTTAATTGATCGGTAGGTTCACAGCATTTATAGAACACAAACAGGTGATAAAACGCCTATGCTGGCTGAAGTCTAGGTGATGACGTCCTAAATGAAGTCCTGATCTTTCTATTTTAGAACACTTAATACCATTTTCACTTTCTTTTGTCAGTATGTTTACACATTTTTTTATTTTCTTATCCTCAAAAAAGAGCTTTAGAAGGCCTTAAAAATCTTAGTTTGGAATCTTAATGTGTTTTGAAAATACAAATATGTTTAATTTGCAGTCAAATGTAGCGAATTACATTTCTCAAATGGGGTAAGTGGCAAGTAATTTGTGAGGTTTGTAAACACTCTGCAAATAATTGCTTAATCTTATCTTTGCTCAAACCTAGACTCTTCTGTAGTGCTTCTTATCCCTAGAATATCTGACGTGTATAGGGGAAGCTTAAATGATCTCCCTACCTCCCTTTAACAAGTATACTCTGTAAGCTTAGATATAGCCCACTGTTGTTCACAAAACGTAGAGTAAGAAGTAAAAAAGTATCCAGTGTGATACAATCCTTTCTGATTATCATACATCCATTCTCAATCCCCAAATAATTATACTTTTTATGTCAAAAGCTTTACAGCTTTACCACCTCAAGCAATATTTTACAGCTGTCGAGAATGATTTATGCAATAATGACTTAAACTGCAAAATGGAGTCCTCAAAGGAAGAGCTGTCAAATATTTTCACCACAAATAACTTTATTAAAGTAAAAATTAATATTCTGTATAAACAATATCTTACCTTCAACTATAATACAGATCATATAGCTATATGATTTGTGAAAATGAAATTGTGAGATAGTGAGCAATATACTATACTGCTACTTTGATATCAGAGTATAATTTTTGAATTAAGCAGATGTTAATGCCTAATGGGCAAGACTTTAAAAAAAATCTGTTTCAAAATAATAGTTCTTGTGATTTGTCTGTATTTATCTATTGTTCTTTTTAAAAAGGGATATTTACATTAAAAAGACATTTACCGAGTCTTTAATCCCACGAGTACATCCAGTGATGTTTGTGGAGCTTCTTCTGTGATGAGAACCTATAAATTTGGACCCTTAGTTTTGGCATCCATCTGTTCCCATTAACCATTTTTCTCAGTAGTAATTCATTCTTTTGATAACTATGTAATCACCTACTGTGGCACTACTCTAACAGGACAGAGGACTAGAACTTTGCCTGGATTGTGTAAATACGCTTCGAAAAGAAAAAAGGAGTGAGGAGAAATTAAACCAAATGTAGGCTATATTAACAACCTTATTCTGGTACAAATACTGCAAGAGGAGCTAGTAAGGCTTTTAGCTGCAAACATTAAAAACTTCTGTGAAGACAGGGCACCAGTGTGGTTGGGACAGGGCCTGCTGGGTGCGTAAGTAATGCTGGCATCCCACCTCCATGCTGTCTAAACAATTACACAAAGCTATCACAAGTACTCTCCCCCTCTCCTCTGCACCCTCCCCACACTGCACAGTGGAAAGGGAAACGTGCCAAGTCCAGGTAACACATTTATAAAACTGTGATACATCGAATTTGCGTTCCCCTTTGACCACCGTATCTTCTGTCTGCCGTGTTTAAGGCAGTGTGGATTCAAGCAACTGCCATTTTCTGAAAATCAACCTGCTACAAATTTTTTCCTGTCTTTCTGCCCCCTTTTCTTCAAGCGTGTGATCTGGCCTAAACCTTAAAGCGGTGAACAAACAGCAGCATTCAGTCTTGCCTCATCAAGATGTTTAAAACTCAAAAACTTGCACTTTCTTTCATCTAGAAAAGTGGACTATAGACCAGTAGAGAACATCAGAATCCTAATTCCCAGTATGTATGCAATGCCATTTTTCTAGTGCAAGAATTTCCTTTTAAGTTGAACTTTAAAGCTGTGACATTTTGAAACTATGTGAGGTGGTATTTAGGATTAAAAAGAAAAAGCATTAGTTATAGAGTGATTCCCTTTCTGATATCTGCATTGCTGGATTTCTGATGACAGATTAGCTTTATAAGTGAGGGGATATATGATCCTACTGACATTTGCTTTACTTTGAAATATTAAAATAATCTTTAATATAATCAGTGGCTTATGTAGAGTAAATGATAGTGTGATGTGGAATAAGGTTTTATTTGCAATTCACTGGGCATTTATTCAGGACTGTGTAATATGGTCTTCAGAAACTCTTGTCGGTGGAACCTCAAGCGATTCACACCTTCATGAGCTGCCATCCTCCTCTGTATGCTTAGTATTATGTTAAATATTATACAATGGGTGGCTATGAAATATAATGTCAAATCAAACTTTCAAGCAGCGGGTAGTTCATTGGAGTTACTTGGGTTACTCACATGGAGAAAGTTACATTTCTAACTGTGCTGGTATTGACCTCTTCAAATATTCTCATATTCACTCACAGCACACAGTACAAAATAAGCTACTAACCAGACACTAGACTCTCAGATTTTTAGAAAATTCTTTAAATTCATTTTGCTTCACAACCTGGAGGAAGTGCTTGTTAGGTATCACCATTCTGTATATTGTTATAATATAGAGTGTGTTATCTATAGCGTGTATATATATACTCCATACATTGCAAAAACAAATTTGCAAATTTGAAAAAGTGAAGTAAGTGAAGAAGCGAAGATGAAAAGTGAAGCATATCTTTTAGAAAATTCTTTAAATTCATTTTGCTTCACAACCTGGAGGAAGTGCTTGTTAGGTATCACCATTCTGTATATTGTTATAATATAGAGTGTGTTATCTATAGCGTGTATATATATACTCCATACATTGCAAAAACAAATTTGCAAATTTGAAAAAGTGAAGTAAGTGAAGAAGCGAAGATGAAAAGTGAAGCATATCTTTTCAGGAATTTAGAATAACTGGAATATGTTAATATGTTTACTGAATTTTATTATATCCATCATAGAGGTAGTTTCAATTTTATGATACCACATAAACTTCAGAACTTTTTATCACATTTTGTAAAGAAATTGAACGTTATGTGGAATGAAACAAAGAAGACTGTACATTCAAATGATCAAGTTGTCAGACATTTACACATTTGAGTGTCAGACCTATCTTGTATTTTGTCGACTTTTGCCTGTAATCAGTGACTTGATATTTTAAATGATATTTACAATTCAAAACAATTCACCTATATTTGTTTAAATTTAGCAGTGCATATAGTGCCCACGGTAAATCCTGCTCACATTTTGACCAGTAAAATTTTGAGGCATTCAACTCAAATTTGTCTAGAACTGTTGTCTGTAGCTTTTGAAATTCCTTAACCTTCAAATATATGGTCTAGTAATTTAAAGAAACTATTCACAGAAGTGAAGTTACTGAGAACCCTTATGCATAAGATTGTTTACACTGAATAATCCATAACTCTCATTTATAATGTGCTTCAAAATTCAAAACTATTTACAAAAGATAAGGCAATTTTTACAGACAGTTTTACTTTGGTTTGCCTCAAACAGATTATGGTGTGTTGCATGATGCCAGATTTCAGCATTTTAGAAAAATATATATTTATGGTAATTGACAGATAAGCAGTGCTTTAGTTAAGTGCCTTTCCCTCTTTCGTAATATCTTGGGAGACTGAGGTACTTATAAACGACCAGATCTCAAAACAGTGCTCCAGGCTGGTGGCTGTGAAAGTTAGCAATGACATTCTCCTTTTGCAATATTATTTTTAACACACGCCAAGTTAAAACAAACACAGGCTAGATGTGTAAAAGAGACACTGTGTCAGGTCTCCTGAGAAATCTATGTTCAAGGCACAGCTACAACAACAAATCTTCACCAAAATCTGCTCTAGACCACTGAACCAGATCTAAGAATAAAGGACTCTACTGAAAATGTGCTAAGAAGAATATGCTTAAATATTGGTAGCGTCGGTAGAATGGTTGGCCTGAGTCCTATCTGAATTATACCAGCCTAAGCTAAAAATAATATTACTTAAGTCTCTCCGAAATAACAACAGAATTATTGAGAACAGGGTTTAACTCTGTGACTTTAAAATGCGAGAGCATCCATTGCATGTGATTCTAAAATTGATGCAAACAACACACTGGCGCTTCTCCAGAACTAATTTAAGCTCAGCATTTGAATATGAATTTCCTTTTCCTTCTCTCAAGAGTGTACACAGCAGAAGACAGAATAAGGTACATCACACTTAGCCGTTACTTGGATTTGTTTGAAAGACGGATATTTCTGTAAATAACCCTAGGTAATTAGGAAAAAAAACCCAAACCCCTACATGTAACTATTATGTATCATAATTAGTTTTCATGTGTATGCATTTTTTAATCTGCAAATACAGTCGTTTATCCATTTTATGTTCTTAACAGGAAAAAAGCATCAGCATAGCAGATTTAGCCATTCTTCCTTATATCAGCAATAGTGTTAACAGTTATATATTGAGTCTTCACTGAATAACAGGGAAACTCTGTAGTTTAGCCATCCCAAAATTTTTACTCTGACAACACAATTCTAGGACAACTTCTATGGTTCAGTTGTAGGTACTCCAACTTCACAATACTCACCTCTGAAAAAGACTTGTCCCTTTCTTTATAAGCTAATGCTTTCTTCATGATAGGTCATTTTTTGCTACTTTTAATCTTGTACTTTTCCCAGTAAAATACTGCATTAATCAAGGCACAGTTCCAATTGTGTGAGGCAGGCAGAGTTAAGCTCCCTGAAACTAATACACCATTCCTGTGTCCTGTGAGATGAAACAGTTCATAAAAATTAACATTCACAGGATGTCCCCCCTATGCTTGCGTTATCTGTTCATTGTTGTAGGGCTGTTTACTTTGGGAGACTTAGATCTGCTTTAAACCGACCGAGAGGAGAACTTTTGTTCAACATTTGCAAACACACTGCTAGCTTCATTCAGCTGTTAGAGTCAGCGTACAGTGATATACTCTATACACCCACTACTTTCAGGGCAGATTCCCTTACTGGTATACCTAAGTGTACTTCACTGGACTTCAGAGAAATTACAACACTGCTCCAGCAAAGGGTCTGGCCAGCAGATCATACACACTTCTTTTACCAATCAACTGATAACCAGACACACAAAAAGTCTTGAAAACAAAAACAGACTTTACCATCTTTGTGATAATAGGTGACTTCTACTTTCCTCTCCTCTGACCCCAGCAGTGCTTGAGCAATTTGGGCAATATGATGTCTTTTGGTCTCCGGCCCATGAAGAAAATCACAGGTGCAAGGTTTCTGCATGACATCTGGCCTGGAGAACCCGGTCATCTCACAGAACCCATCATTGCAGTAGATGATAGCACAATTCTGCACTCTAGCATTAGCAATGATGAATTTTTTATCTGCAATAAAAGAAAGTGATGCATTTTTTAGTACTCTTTCAACATTTCATAAAGTGTCGATTGCATGGATGGACGCTAAACAGCCCTTCTTTTCCCTGGGATGCCTGAAATGCAGAGATTTTCAGTCATTTAATGTAGCTAACTTGATCCATAGCTTTTAAGAAACTTCAATAGGTTTAGAATACATTAAAGATGAAGATAGTTGTCTTTTAAGGAAATAAAACCAGATTATGCAAGTCTTTTGCAAAACTCCTTTTGACTTCAAAATTTTGTCTTTTTTAGCTTCACTGAAACCCAGGTGATGAGCGCCATCCTGTCAGCCGTAACTCCAGGAAAGTCCTTGAAAAGTTAGTAGCTTCTTTTGGGGGGAAGTGGGGCCTTGGGAAGGGGGCTCTACTCAAGTGAAGGGCTTCCTGGGACAAGGTCCAACCAGCTTAGTCTACTCTGTAGGGATTTTCATTGAGGTGAATGACAGCAAGTATATAGTCAGTATTTTAACAAAACTATCTAAAAAAGAACATGATAATTTTGTTTTCCTCTGTGATTGTTTTAGAAGTTGCATTTATAAAAGAAAATATTCCTTAGTAAAAAAAAAAAAGGAGTATGAAGGTACACGAAAACCAAAGATTGTGATATTGGAAACATTTTGCACAGTCCGCTGAAGTTCTGTGCCTCGGTCCATCATCCCTTCCCAAACCCTCACCTGACAGAAAGGTTCAAACGTTTTCAATTGTTATTTCATTTGTTTCTGTTTACCACTATAACACACTATTCCCATTGTAATTATAAATGTGCAGCTTTGATACATTTACTGTTAATAACATGAATTTCTGCTTACTTAATCACACTAGTAGGTCCCTTGCTTTATAAAAGACTTTTTACGTGGCACCAAGTTAGCAGTGCAAGTCTTGAAAATTTTAAAGATATTCTGTCTTTGAACACAGTGAAATATTTGGAGAGAGAAATATAGCTTTCATTCTTGCTTTTTCTACTGTCTTTCAATCATGCTGAATTTTCACTATCACTTGCCTAGTTAGTAGGTAGTGCTTTGTTCTCTTCAAAATATATACACTTTACTGCATAAAAATTTTACTCGAGTAGCAACACTGACTTAGCATTTAGATAAATTAGGACTACAAACACCGTCCTCATTTTTTTTCTCAAATACTATAAATATTAAATTGGTAACATGGGTTTAAGTATAATGAAGTATATAAACCAGAGTTAGCTGTAACGGTTTGCACCAGACTGATACTAAAAATATGCTAAATATTTAAATAAATGTACATATATCAAAACTGCTGTTTCTAAACGAAATTCATCTTAAGCATCAAGTGTTACCCTCTTACTGTTAACAGTAAACCAGAGTTCCGGCCAGGAAAAGCACTTCAGCTTCAGCCTCCTCGACAGGTAGTAAACTGCTGCATTGGAAAAGATCTCACAGACTCTCCCTGAGGATGCATTTGCACTGGTTTGATAGATATTTTAGGCGTGCATAAACAAAGCAGAAATATTTGACAGCTATATTAAAATGCAGTCATGACAACAAGGTAAGAGTATTTTCCCTTTAATAACTCCTCTGCGTATTATGTTTCCTCTAAATCAGAGTCTGACTGTTCTGCTTTATTTTGAAAAGACAATGATAATTAATAATAATAACAACAATAATAATAAATCTAGCTGATTTTTTAGACATTGCACAGGCAACAAGATTGTACACTCTGCTTTTAGAGCCATCGCACCAGTTCAGAACAAGGTAAGAGATGTAACTTCTATAGCTATACAATATGGATACAGTCAAAGATAAAAACTATTCCTTGAAATGGGGGGAAAAAAAGCCCAGTAATTCAAGTCGGTAATCTGTATTCTAGATCAAAAACAGTGTTACTCCTGCTAGGGATCCCCTCCTTACCTCTGGGGTTTTCTTTACAAGCTACAAACTTAAAATAGTCTGGAGCTGCTGTCCATTTAGTCACAAGCAGAATCAAACTACTGTAGCAAAATAGATAGAAAGAGAGAACTTACTTTGCCCTTCAAATTTTCGTATGATTGTACCCAAAAATGTATTTTGTGGTGCCACATGACCTCTGCGAACAGGCATGTTTGTACAGGTCTTCGGTTTTCTGTGCACAATGACTTCTCCAAGGATCTCCTAAACGGCTCCAGCCCAAAGCACCGAGCCAGCTACCCTTTGTGACAAATCATCGTCCTCTGGAGCTCGGAAATCTCTTCCCATTAGCACCACTTCTAGATACACGCTTTTCCTATTGGAGTCAGATCCATCCCTCAGTTTCTTTCTTTTTCTTTCTTTCCTTGCTTTCTTTTCTATTTTTTTCCTGGAGGAGCTCGGACGCTATTGTCTGGGGCGGGTAGGGGAGGGGTAAGCAGGAGGAGGTGGGGGGGGAAGATTACAAGGGTAATCGATCTCTAGCACCAAACATCGCCAATTTTCCAAAGCAAATGGCTGTGACCCGGCAGCTTCCGACGCTGTAGTGATGGTTAGAGGGCTGGAAGACTAATGTAGCTCCGCTGCCAGAGGGAGTGACGTTCCCCCCCTCCGGGCTTCACCACGGCGCGCAGCAGCTCGGATTACTCAAGCGTGGCTTAGCAAGAGCCAGCCAATAAATCTCTTCAAAACTCAGCGACAAACAGCGGCATCAGGAATGAGCTACACCCCGGCAGCACCGCGACGTGCCACATCCCCCACC
>NW_008794888.1:2348616-2351457 GCF_000699145.1 Aptenodytes forsteri | reverse complement strand
GCGAGGTGGTACGGGGAGGGAGCTGGGGCCAGCCATGCGGTGCTGGAAAGGCATCTCCAGGGTAGCGCAAAGCAGCGGCGGCTTCTTAATAAACTCACAGGGAAAAAAAGAGAGGCACCTGCTCACCGTTCTTTGTAATAGCAAGCACAGGATATTGAGCCGGCAAACCACCGCCTCCCACCTGTTCTTCCGCAACACAAACAGGTGTTTCCTTATTCCCGTGGGCTTTTCTCAGGTGTGGCCTTTGTTTCACTGTTACCGTGTGTCATCCTCTATATTTATCAGAGGAGGGACACAATCTGTTGACTATGTGGGTACATTTCTGGACTAATTTCACTTAATCTCAGTGGAATCATTCCGGATTTACACAAGTGTAAATGAGGTCTGAAAATATCATTTATATATACATAAATTGTATTTAGAAGGCTGCATAGTAATTGACTGTATACTAATTACAAAGCCTCAGCTACATTAAATGGTATGTAATCAGGTACATAATCAATCTTAGGAAGTGAGTGTTGCTTATTTACAGAAGCAAATGTTTTAATCTCTATACTCAGAGGTATTAATCAAAGGAATAACAGACATATATTCTTTGTAATCATAATATTTGGAGAAGTACAACATTTTTTGTGACTCTGACTAACACTAGAGAATAAAACCCTTACAGTATTTTTACTCACTTTTCATGTTGTTTGGACAGTGGATGAGGCTGCAGGTTGAATTTTTCTCTTTCTGCTCTTTGTCTTGACCAAGAGCACCCGTATATTGCGCCAAAAATATGTTCAAGTTCCCAAAGACAGCGGTAGAACTCATGTACATAAAGTGAGAGGAGCATATTTGTTTTAACACTTTACATAATACCTAACATCTAGTCAAGTCATAATGGCCAGCAGTGACTTAATTTACATTAAAAAATGGCACTTTGATGTTTCTATACCAGCAATAGAAAATAATCACAATAAAATTGTGACCTGTACTGAACAAGCAGTGTTTGTTTCTAGTATTCAACAGTTAGTAGCAAACTAGATCAACTACAGGCCAATAAAGTCCAGAGTCCAGTGCTTTAGGTGCCTGGCTGGGGGAAAAAAAAAAAAAATGTTGAGAATTCAAATCTCACTGAAGCCCCATCTTTTCATGTTAAGTTTGAGAGGCACACTATGCTTGCCGGAAAACTGAAATAGCAGGGGCCAGAGCTCCATGACTCTGAGACTCCTTTACTGTTCTGTCTCCTGATGGTAGCTAGGAGTTTGATGTTGGTTATGTGAATACACATTAAACAGAATCCAATTTTTTTTTCCGCCTTGGTTAGGTTAGAACCTGATCAAGATAACCCCAGTCAAAACAAGATAACTGCTGCTAAAAGACAAGATCTGAGACGTGTTTTTTAACAGGGGATGAATTCACAAGAATGATGGGATGTAATAACTACATGAGCAATAGGTGGCATCAGAAAATCTTTCATCTTGATGATTTACACCCCTGCAGTCTTGTAGATGATCTGTTGCTCCTGGAGTGCTTAATACTCATTGTGCATAATGCTTTATAATTTTCTGTAGCAAGCCAATAGTGAGAGAAGTGTGAGAGGAAAATATATTAAAGCTGGACAATTTACCACTAACACAGAGAAAGTAATGTGAAAGAATTTGCATTTGATTGGGAAAATATGCATGCAAGTGGGAAAGTTTGAATTCATCATAAATGTGCCTCTCTAGTGTGATGAAAGAAATGGAGAATGCCATGGAGATGTATGTTTTATCTATAAAGTTGTACAGTTGCCAGCTCCGCGAGAGACCGAAATACCGAGGGAGGGTGTCTCCGGAGCTAAAATCCCTCCAGCACGACTGATCCCTTGTCCTCTGCCCCCTTGTGGCATTGCCCCTCATGGCACCACCCTCGCCGCAGCCCAGCAGTAGCTCCCCAGTGAACGCTGCTGCTATACAGCAAAATTATATATGGCATTTCCTGGCCTCAAGGATAGCAGCTGATTTTGAACTAGTGATTTCAAGGTTTTCGCCGGCATTTTGACTACTTCCTTCTCAAGTTCCTTAAGCGAATTTAGAGGAATATGTGCCTGGAGATGTGTTATTGATCTGTTTCAATAACTTGGCGTTTAGCAATTAAATCTGTTATCGTTAGAAAAAGATAACTCTGGGGAAATGGCTCTAATCATATTTCCCATCATATTTTTGGTAAAAAAAAAAGTAAAAGAGACAGTCAGTTTTAGTCCAGCATTCTTATCATACTTGACTATGCCTTTTACTCCTTGATACTCCAGGAGACTCTCCCTAAGAGAAATGTCTTTCCTCTTCCAGCTTAAATAATCTTTAACCATATGTTGTTACTTTTCAAAGCCCATTTCTTTATTGTCATGATTCTATGGTTTTCCCTCCTGTAGACAGAAGTTTACTAGTGCATTCCCATTTGAACAAACACTTTTTGTACTGGAGCAATACAGTGTCAAGTCTTGATAGTTCTTGTTTTTTTTCTTCTTTCTTCACCAAAGAAGGTTGGTTTAGTAACCGTAGTGGATTTAAATTTAGAAGAACTTTAGATGAAGAGGTTTTTAGCTGTTTGTATCAGAGAATGTCGATAGTTTTAGATTTTCTTTTGACATTAACAGACTTTGCCAAATGATCACCTGACCTGTATTGCCCAAGAGAAGCCAAAGTTGATTCCACATCAGTTTCAAAATTTTACTGAAGCAACCTTTTCTGCTGTTGGACTTCCCTTATCAAAGTTTACAGGGACTTTACTTTTTTTCTTTTTTTTTTTCCCCCCCCCCCCCCCCCCCCCCCCCACCCCCCATCACCACACTCCTCCTTTGTCTTGTGCTTAACA
>NW_008794888.1:2287592-2348473 GCF_000699145.1 Aptenodytes forsteri | reverse complement strand
TTTTTTTTTTTTTCCCCCCCCCCCCCCCCCCCCTTGTACCAGCTAGCATGGGATATCTGTGTTGCTTTTACCATGCATATCCTGTGTGCCCTGTCATTTATTCATCCATCTATGCTATATATGCTTCCAATTTTAAATAAGTCTGGGAGTGTCTTCAGACCTGTCAAGTGAAATATTGAAACTTTATTTCGAATCCCATTTTATGTCAAGATGGCCTTTGTGATTCCTTGACAGATTTTTGTCTCTTAATCATCACCTTTTGGTTTTTATCACTCTTGCTTCCTTGTCTTTTTTCTGTTTAATGTCTTCCCAAAATTTCAAGTTATAGCTCTAGATTTTGTTTTAATCCTTCACAATAATAATGATCATCAATTAGATTATGACTGGCTGGGCTTTAGCCACAGGCAAAGTACGCAGTTGCCTGGGACAACAGACTGCCAAATTACCTCTGCTGGAGAAGATAGAAATCAGCTGTTTGAACATCATGAGCAGCCAAACAGCAAATCTCTGCTGATGCTACCGAGAGAGGCATAAGGTGCGTGCTGTGGCAGTTGCTGCCACCAGAGCTGGCTTCTAGCAGTAACTTGTCTTTGCTTGCACCGTGCTGATGCCCCAGGACTAGTAAGTCTTTCCTAATCCTGCAGCCACACAGTCGCCTACATAGCAAAATGGGAATACTTCATTATCGTTGTTACAAAAATCACCTTGAATTAGGACTGATTATGGTTATTTTGTGTTTCACTTTTGCTCTCTAAAAAAAAGGCTCCGATTTCTGGCAAGACCACTGATGTCAATGAGCTTGCACAGATGTGATTATTGTATTTGGCCTCAAGGTTTCCTTCTTCATTGTGTCTGCATATGGGTCTTATTAGTATTCAGGACTTCAGATAACTCAGTGGGAGAAGGGCTATAAAGATTTTAGTATCACAAAGGGACAAAAGAAGTGTGCACACCAAATTATGCTCTAAAAAATGATTACAAATTTCTAGTTAATTTTACAGCTAGTTTAATCCCTCAGTAGCACAAAAAAAAGTTATCTTATAATTATTTTGGATGTTGTTCAATGTATATTTTACATCTAATTCTCTCTGATGGACTGTAATTTGATGACAAGAATATGAATTATAAATGCAAAATCTATAATAGCAGAACTTCTGCGAGCTAAATTTCCTAGGCTGACAAAGGTAACATCACATGGCAAAACAGTAAGACAGCAGGCAACTTAACTTTTCCCGGAAGGACTCATAAAAAGTTAAGTTTGTTATTCTGCAGTATACATTGCTGTTATTACGTGCCATGTTAGAATGCCTAGGGATTCAAAACCTCATGGCTTAGGATCATTTTGGAAGTAGTGTGTACAGGTCACGAAAACAGAATTACAAAAAGCATCGATATATCCATCTACTCAATGCCCTGCCAGTGGATCGTTCCCTTCAGTATATTTGCGTTTGTATTATTCATTTAGGATTTAAATTATTCAAGCAGTGAGGCTTCCACTTCTTCCTCTGAGAGACTCTTTCAATATCTCTCTGTCTCACCACAGGGTTTCATTCCCTCATATTAAGCCACAGTTTTGGTGTGGGCTCTTGCTTTGGGGGTTTACATTATTTAGAGGCTCATCTTGTTTCCCTGGGTTCTTGGCCGGTAACGGGTGCCTCAGACTACTCCGTGCTGACCCCCTCTGGCCAATTAAGAGTGACAGAAATGACCCCAGCATGTGCTGTGCCTCTGGAATACTTTCCAGCTAGATTACAGTGCTATGTCTGTCATTCTGGCAGCCGTCATTCCAGAAAGAATGTTAATTATAATTAGGCAAGACATGAAACATACTTCTATTAATTTCTTCTTTTCCTCATACTATATATAGAGGAATTTTAATGGTATACAAAAGCAGTACCCTGCTCCATATATTTGTGAGTAATTCTGTACTGCGGGAAATGTAATTGAAGATAAATACGTGCATTCCCTGTAATCTATTTTCCACCATAACAGAAATTCAGGGATGATATTTTAGAATAATAGTTCATGTAAGAACTGTTATGACTAGATCACATATCTCAAGTTTGGTCTCTTCAGAAGTGTATGCATAACAAATATGGAGTGAGCTGGAAAAAGAAGCAAATTCTGATCTGTGTGCATTCATTGCTAGAGCATGAAAAAAACAAATGTTGTCTGTAAGTTATTCATTTAACTAGATCCATATATTTCTAAAACTAATTCTCTTTGTACCCAAGTTCCCACTGCCTTCTCCACAGTATATTCAAACATTAAGTGATAGGGCTGCCATCTGTCAGGTGAAGTTCATTCTTTTTCTTAGCTTCTCCCGTGGGTAAACTGTGTAGTTAGGATTTCTTCTTCTACGTCTGCACATTCTGCACGCGTTTTTGTCAATAATGATGAAAAAATGCACCTTTTATTTGGAGCAGGTTTATGGTGATTCCTGGCTCTCATCCTAATGCCAATGAAAGGTAGAGCAGCGGTGCAGAGCTTCCTGAGGTTGCAAGGTTTCTGGTTTTGCTGAAGTTCCTCCTAGTTCAACTGCAGCAGGGTTCCAGGGTTTGTGTCCCCAGAGAAAACCATGAGGAGAGCTAGCCTGAACTAGGGTATGTAGCTCCAGCACATTCTGTGCAGGCACAATTTCCTTTCACAGAGGATTTCAAGCTGTTTAATTTCTAAGCAATAATAAGTAAAAATGTGCCACATCAAAATCTTTCACTAAATGGAATCACTGTTCCCAAGCAGCTCTGTAGACACGGTACCTCTCTGCTGGTGGGGTTAACTTCGGAGAGGTCACAAGATGAAGAAGGGTATTTCTATTCCTCAGCCTTTTTCCTCGGATCAGGCCATGGCAGCTGAATTCCTGCTCTGATAGCGTTTCCATATGCTGCTAGCTTAGCAAGCAGTAGGTAGCCAGAGCTCCTCTTCTCCTTTCCTCTGCCCTGCAGCAACTGACAGTGAGGCATTGCTGGACAGCTGTAGGGGCGAGAAGAACAGCAGCTGCTCTGAAGGAGCTTGGTTCATGTTAGACCAAGAGGTGCGAGACCTTTTATCTCCTATGGAAAATATCAGATGTGTTTTCAATCAGTAATCATATATAAATTTCTTCCCCCCACAGGTTCACTTTAAGATCAATAAAATGCAGTTTTGAAGCCTATAAAGTGGTTCCTTTTAGGCACCGGTGTCCTGCAGGTACAAAGAATCTTAGTAGAGTTTTTACTTTAATAGTTAAATACGGGCTTTGTTTTGCCTCCCTTCCTTGGGCTGATTTGTTATAATTTTGGATAAATTTCATTCCCTTCCACCTAGAACCCTTTGTGCCATGTTTCCCATGGATTTCATCTTTCTGTCTTCCCTGCCTGACTCTTACCTACTGATTATAGTTAGTTATTTGTGTATTTCAGCCTCAGAGACAGAGGGAGAGCGAGAACGGGTAGAGGGAATTAGAAAGGGACCATAAAAATAAAAATTTACTTCCACCAACTCTAAGTACAGTTTCAGATGTTTAGTCCGGCTTAAGTGTTTCCTGAGAGTGATGTTTCCGCTATTCCTAAGAATGATTGTTATACATCCCCAAAGACCTTGTAGACCTCAATCAGAGAGCAGTGAACTTGATAAATTTGGATATGGTGTCCCAGAATGCAGCATAGCAAATAAATTCCTATTTCACTCAGAAGAAAAAACCCACTAGAATTAGCTTGATGAAGGTGATTTTTTTTTTTCCTAAATATCTTCGTAGTAATACATTGTGTTTCTATGTTAATCAGAAAGCCCCGGCAAGGAGAGTATGCTTTTTCATTTTTAGTGTTCTATACCTTCTTTGCTCTTTCTGCGTTCTGTTAACATACTTTACACAGTCACTTCATCTAAATAAGGTAACTGCAGTTTCTACACTGCGCTCACTTAGTCATTAACAATTTTATTATTAGCATATTCCAACACTCAGTTCTGTAGGCGAAGCTTTCTGCACCTGGCATGTATATTTTGCTCCTACAACTGTATTTTTCCACAGTTATTTTTTCAGTATTATTCTCACAGTAATAATATTTCTCTGTAACTGTGTAGAGTCCAGAATCATATAGAATAATTATTCCTGACACTGTACTTATCAGTGCTGTTGTTCACATTGCTGTCAACAATAATCTGCAAATATCCAGGTCACATATTTCTCTTTCAGTATTCCCACTTTTCTTTCATAATATAATAGCATGAGATGGTGGCCAATTACATTACAAAAATTGTTGTTTGTCTAATTCATTTGATGAGATACCCATATCCTGAAACAGCATTTTCTGCCACAAAGGTAGTGTATGAGCTGATCTGCTGTCTCTGCAGATAAAATACATGTAATGTAGGCCACATTTTCAAACCCAGGTGCCTGTCTGAAGCTAGCATCTCCAGAATTATATTGATGCAGCTGCAAATGAATGGCTAGATTTTTCATCAGTGCTAAAGACTGTATTCAATAACCCTGCTGAAGCCAACATGAACTGCAGGTACTTGGCAAGTGAGAGTTTTGCTCATAATCTGCAATGACAGAAAGAGGTACTCAAATGACATATGTTGTTTTGTGAAAAGGTCTTTTGCTGCCTAAGATGGAATTTATTTAAATAATCTCTCCTGGATTTCCTATCTCTGCCATTATGCCTATTTCATTGCAATACAAATAAGATATATGTTGTCAGTCCCCCCCTTCTAGTCTTTCCAACACTTGTCTACCATCCAGTGCAAGTTGTTTGGCAGGATGAATAATAATTTCGGATGCAAGTCAACTTTTCTGCCTGTAAAGAGTAATAAAAGCACTGCTATACCCACAAATATATTCAGAAATAGCAAGATTTCCTCATCTTTACACATTCATTTATTTTGCATCTTTTCTGTTTATCATTCTTTGTTAAGTTATCCGAGAGATGCATATTAGATCACATTACAGATATTCATTCTGTTGATGATTTTGATCATTTTTACTATTTATATACTACTAATTTTCACAGTATAATAGCCAAACTATTCTGGTATGCTTTCTGAAACAGGAGGTCTTCTGTACATTCTGTAGCACCCAAAGCAGTCACTCAGAAACTATGCTTTAGCTTGGTAATCAGGCTATTTGCAGGTGGTTTTGAAAGCCTAGTTTCACAACTCTTGGAAAAAAAGATTAATGCAAACATACACTAATTAATTTTTATGCCATTTGAGCTAGATAAATATTCATTTACCCATTTCCCTCATGTGCTGGGTCAATAGCTGGAGAGAAAGCACACCTGGGATTTAAAAATCCACCATGTT
Organism: Aptenodytes forsteri; assembly: GCF_000699145.1. Lineage (NCBI taxonomy): Eukaryota > Metazoa > Chordata > Aves > Sphenisciformes > Spheniscidae > Aptenodytes > Aptenodytes forsteri. The sequence goes on along the minus strand of NW_008794888.1, from coordinate 2,343,190 downwards.
CTTGTGTCAAGTTAGGACAGTAGCGTGCAACTCTGATGACTGCCTATCCAAACTGGCCTGTAGTCTTGCAGAACTTCCACATCCTGGCAGATGCAGGGGCAGACTGAGATGCGAAACTCTACTGCTGAAAACATAGGCCTCGTTTTTATCTTCAGTCCCAATTTATCATGAAAAAAACAAACCCATGAAGTTATATTGAATATTGATAGAAAATGTTTCCCTATGGCATTTTGAATTTTTCTTAGTAAAACAATTTTTTTTCCCTCAGTAATACTGACATTTTGGGAAGTGGACATTTGAAATCAGAGGGCTGTTTGAGGGAGAAATTGTGATCATCTCAAATAATGATTTCATTGCACTCACTCCTGAAAACTCAAGACTGCTGTGATTCACTTGAAAGTGAACATCAATTTTCAGACCATGTCAAAGGTTCCAGTCTAGGTATATACCTCCTTTGAGGCTAGGGGGTGCCAAATACATCTTCAGTTTAGGACAAAAAAATAATCCCATTTAGTGCTGCAATAGTCCTTTCTCTGCTAATCCCACATAGACATGATGATTGCCCAGAGAAGCTGTGCAGTCCCCTTCCTTGGACATTCTCAAGACTGAACTGGATCAAGCCCTAAACAACCTGGTCTCGCACCTCATCACTGACACTGCTTTGGGCAGGAAGTTGCATTAGATACCTCCTGAGGTCCCTCACAACTGTGTTATCTTATGATGGTACGTTTGATATTTTCAGATATACTGAGACTTGATTTCTGATTATCCAGAATGTGCAGATGAGGTATAAATTCTGCTACTTGTGCTTTCTGCCTGTAATATCTATGTGCTGGCCTCATATGACTCCCTGAAACACGTGGATCCATTTCTACCATTAACTGAAGTTATCAATGGTATGAATATACCATTGAGATGTTCCATAAGTGATACATTATTGATTGACACTTTAAAAGGCTGTCATACACATGTATGCTAGCAGGATACTTGTCTGTGATATCTGAAACCTTTTCAGACTAAACATTAAATATAAAACCAGCCATTGCTTGTACCCTTTGTACTTCTTTCTTAACTGTCTAGACAGAAGCCGTATTTCTCCTGGCTCTCAGAGCTCCTTTGTATCAGCACTGCTTTTCACTAATGAGAGTTAGATGTTTTACAGTGTTATTCATTAATCTGCCATAAAGTGTTTCTAGTTCTATAATTCTTTCCTTACATTCAGGGATAAGACTTTTACTTCCACAGCTCCCTTGTGCTAGCGTAACACAGGAACTTCGCTGATCCTTCTCACAGGTGGCAGTTTGTGGCATCATTGCTTGGTTACCAGATTTCCCTCTTCCTTTTTATTGGGTCTCTCTATCCTCAGCACTGACAGGTTTTCCTTTCCAGTAGTCATGTGAGCGGGGTAATTTGAATAACCGCTATAGAGATAAAGACACAAGGAGTTTGATTTAATTTTGTTTTAATTTTATTATATGAAATGTAATTTGATAGAGAGCAGTAGAATCACCGTGCAGATGGCAAGTGTTAGGCAGATCTTATTACCTGGAACAATTGAGCACTGTCTGCCTTCTATAGTTTTAATCGGCCTTCCCCCATCTTAAAGTAAAAAAATTACAATGCTGCTCTTGATGAATTCTGACAAAGGACAACAAACTAACTTAGTTCTAGTTCAGTTTCTATGACAGGCAGTGAAGGTGGGTGCACCAGCCAATGCTCAAAGGAGACGGGCGTGTGGACAAGTGATTGCCAAAGTGTGCACCTCATAATAATTTGAATTGGAATAGTCATGTTTAAAAAACTAAATAGTCATAAGGGAACAATTTATTCATATCAGTTCTCATGAACTAGCTCAAGATCCAGCTTCTGTCATTCAGCACCTTCTGGGATGAATGTCTCATTTGTGTCACTTGTTTTAGACCTGATTAACCTCAGGACTGTGTTTTGTATGGTATGGTCTCTCCTGTTGGTCTTCTAGTGAACATTTTACTGCCAGAAAGAACCCCTGAAAGTGAAAAAGGAAAAGAAAAAGATACCAGTTAGTAGAACATACCTGCTTAGCCAAAAAAATTACATGTATTTTTTTACCCCACAAGAAAGTGGACAGCTGTGGGTCTTGGGAAACTTTACCAATTTATGAATCTAAGCGCATATACAGCATTGAAATCCTTCCAAAATAGTTCACACTTGAGACAGATCATGGGATATGATAATCCGATAGTGGAGCCCTGGCTATAATACCATCTGTTTTTCCGATGTGAAAATACTTCAGGAAGGATGGTAGCATTATAGTACTATATGACAATCACTGCCAAACAGCACATCTAGTTCAAGCCAAAATGCCTTATTTGAGAACATGAAAGGAAAAGAAGAAATTAGATTAGGGGAGAAAATAATAATTATTTTTGCCTAAAAGTACATTGAATTAAAAAAATGTATAGTATTATACATAATCAGTTTTGTGAATAATTATATTTTACTTCTTACTTAGTTTTAAATCTTTTAAATCTCTGGATAAATAACAAATTGGCAATCATTCTGTATTTAGTGATTAAAAGACATTTTTGATGTCTGCTATCTTTAACACCTGCTAGCCAAACAATTTATTTTACCTTCCTTTTTACTCTTTATGCTATATAATGTCTCTCTATAGTTTCTATGTTTCCTATGTAAATCACATTTGATGGGATAGCTGAGATTCAGATATGTAGTTTTAGGATATTCTTCAATGCTAGGAAATTTTTGAAAGATATCAAAAGATTCAGTCTTTAATGATCAATTTTTTCCCTTTGTTTCTATTAGCTAAATTATTGTGAGACTGATTCAGTAAAACAAAACAAAATTATAGGACTGGAGTTTCATAAAAGAAGAGGAAAAACATGTACTTTTTTTCAGGGGATCTTAACCTATTTCAAATCTCTCCAGAACTCTTAACTTCCCATGGATAAATATCCCTCTTCCCCCCCTCTTCCCGTGGGTTTGATATGTCAGTCAGATTCTAACAAGCACCATTCCACTTTTTGTCTATCTTGTGTTCGTGTAGCCTTTTGCAGACTGTGTTTATTTTTAGATGGGAGGTATTTACATGATTTTCTTGATACCAATTTTTTCTTTCTTTTTCTTAAACACTATCCTGCTTTTTTTATATCTATTAGTGTAACTTATACTTCCCTACTAAGAAAATCCTCAACAAACATGTGCTTTAGGCAGAATAATGCCTAAAACATAAGCAGCACATAACAATAGACTTCCCAGCAACCTACTGCTACTAAAACATTTCAATACAGCAAATCAGCAACTTTAAAGCTCACATTACTCTCCCAGTTCTAGAATTTTTAAGGGTTTGATATGTCAGTCAGATTCTAACAAGCACCATTCCACTTTTTGTCTATCTTGTGTTCGTGTAGCCTTTTGCAGACTGTGTTTATTTTTAGATGGGAGGTATTTACATGATTTTCTTGATACCAATTTTTTCTTTCTTTTTCTTAAACACTATCCTGCTTTTTTTATATCTATTAGTGTAACTTATACTTCCCTACTAAGAAAATCCTCAACAAACATGTGCTTTAGGCAGAATAATGCCTAAAACATAAGCAGCACATAACAATAGACTTCCCAGCAACCTACTGCTACTAAAACATTTCAATACAGCAAATCAGCAACTTTAAAGCTCACATTACTCTCCCAGTTCTAGTAATTTTTAAGGGACCTGATTATATTCTTTATTTCTAGAGAGCTCTGTGAATTAAGAGTAATTCCACTGGCATCAATATGGCCAAATAGTACAGAATTAGGGTCATAAAGGGGAAAAATTGTTGCCTGATCCTCCGGTGAAATGAAAAGGTGCCATGGGATTAGAGATGAACTGGTTTATACATAGCCAAGTTAATAAAAAGATACCAAAAATATTTTCTTTTCGTCTACAGCAGTAGTTAGGCATCTGGGTTTACACAAAGAAAGATTTCTGACATCTAGCTCAGTTTCTAAAACCTTTGCTTTCTAATAGTAAAGCACCAACCAGTTTTACCAAGGATCTTGGTAGCCAAGTTTAGATACCTATTTGTTAGGTGCTGAGCAAATGTAATAAAATCATTCCCTCTTCCAAGGGAATTGTATTTCTATCTTTAGAATGAGATGGAGGAAAAAGTGAAAGAACCCACCTGAGGTGGCAGTGAGAGGATGACAAAAATGCCTAATAAGACCTGAAAGTTCTGTTTTGGTTTGGTTTTTTTTTAATAGATTAGCTACACATTCAACTTGCTGTTATTGTGATACTGTCTTTTGCAATTACTTGAAACAAATAAGCAGGTTATTAAGAACAGCCACAGTCCTTTACCTTGGTAGCCCAAACATGAACATTAGAATTAGATACAGGTGTCTGCCTCATGGACAGTATTTTCTGTGTAAATTCTGCCTACTTTTGGTCACGTAATCACATGGTTATTCAATGTCCCCGTGATCATAATGTCACTATTATGTTTGTATTTGCTTCCAAGCTAACTATATTACAAAAGCAAAAAGCCTGCAAGTTACATAGTAATTAATCCCTGAATGACAGAGTACCTATAATTATGATCACAGGAACAAGTAATCTGCAAGAATGTAATTACTCTGGACTGTGTTCATCAGAAATCATCCATGAAAGCCTGTGGCAGCTACTGAAGGTCACGGATCATGGCTCAGCCAGGCTATTCACTTGAGCTTGGCCAGCTTTGTATGTTTTCCCCTCACCTTTTGCACACAGTCATATGCTTAAGCATGTACACCTGGCCACAGTAAAGATTTCTATCCCCCATCTAAACCTTTGCCTGAGTCAACAGGCCCTAATGTGTCCTACCGACAAAATAATTATCTCAAGGACAGCTTATGAACTCCAGTTTACATTATATATACATGTGCGTGCATATATACACATATATCTACTGTGTATACTACACACTATAATAATGTATGTATGTATGTATATAAATACATAATACTTGCATATACTATACTATAGTGTACTGTTTGGCCAAGTTTAGTTACAGTCTTCTCCTCAACATATACCTGTTCATTCTAAAATAATAGTTCTATCTTGAGAAGTGATAGAAAATGATGATTGCTCTTTTTTTGCAGAACAGAAAGAGAAAGATTGGAAACAACATAAATATTCTCCTGCCCTGTTCTACTACTCTATTTCATTTCACTCTACTGATTTATAGGGGCTTCCACTGGCCATGAAGGCCTATCAGCTGCATCAATTCATCCTTTTGCTGATTTTTTTCAGGTTTTCGTATTAAAATAAACTGTTCATTTTTATTTCAGTGCCACTCCCAGGTATTTCATGTAGATTACACTACAAGTTCCCACCGAGTCCTACAACCTCCAATACCCAGATTTACCTTTTAATAACCTGGACTTAAATCATAACTTGAAGTGCAATATGTGCATAAATCTTTGCAGGTCTGGAACCTAAATACAAACTCTTACAATAGTAAAATAGAATCTCTAATCTCTTAAAATAATGTGAAGGCTACGTCGTTTAAATCAATAAGTCAAGAATGTCAGAAAACAGGGTAAATCTCCATTTAACAAGTTAATAACTGTCTCAGGTTTCTGGATTCTGATGCTGAGAAGTGGCAGCAAACTGGGAATTTTTAAAAATGGTGATAGTAACAATAACATAAGCCAGGCATGATGGTTGCATTTTGAGATTCATATACTCATTCTTTCATTTTTTTGGGTGAAAATTTACCTTCCTAGAAGGAAAGGAAGTTTCCTTTACTTTCTGGTTTTGGTACCAACTCATGCTTGACTAATTTACTGTCATACTGTTAACCAGTGCAGGTACAGACATGTACCCATACCTGTTAACCAGCTAAACTGAGCTTTGTTTTTCTAACAGAGAACTCAAGGTCAAAGTGAGAGAATAAGAAAGTGGGAAAGAAAAGGGCGGCAAAAGAAGTGTGAGAGCAAGAACACCAGCTTTGCCTTCCAGGGATACCTAGTGCTCAAGCAAGCTGAATGGAGGCAGCAGCTTTGTGTGAACAAAAGCTCATTTTTTAGTCTACTTTCATTAGATTTTTGTCTTGGAATGGTGACTCGAGCTCAACAATGTCATGGAAGATCCTTGTCTTCTAAAGATACAGTGGGGATGACCCTCTTCATGGGTACCAGTTAGACCCACAGTGCTGGTGCCAACAGCATTCCTGTTGGCAAGTAATATGGTCAGACAGTAGAGCTGGCTTTAAGGGCAGCTTTGGAGTCACACCTGCAGAGCAGTAAAGATTTAATTTGAAAGACTTAGTGCCAGGATTTCCTTGAATTTTAAACTCAGCCTTATTAAACTAACAGAGGTGCTGAGTTATGTCCAGGTACACTGGCTCCCTTGAGAAGAGAGAACATGTACCTTCAACGCTGAGTTTGAATACTCATCTTAAAATAGAAATACTGTTGATGGAGGGAAAAGCTGCCATCAGATTGCTATGCTGCTGCTATAATCTATTCATTGTAAAATGGAAAATGACCCAGGGAAATAAATGTGCTATGCAAGTCTGGGTAAGAAAGGTCTAATAGAAAATGTTTATTTAAAGATAAATGTAGTTTTCCTGCATGCGTGTCACAGATTTTAAGAGATCTAAAACATGACTGCACTTTGGAACTGCTAGCTGTCTGTGCTGTCCTTGCTAATGTGAAGGGAATCCCGAAGAGGTGTTGACTAAAATCCTTTCATGTTTACATCTTGTCTGCTGGGTGTTTACATTCTTAAATGGCATGTACCCAGGAACCTAAAAAGAGACCAAGCGGTGATAATTTAACATTTTGGAATGAAGTGCATGGGATCCACACTTAAAAGCAAGGCTATTGCCGTTTTAGTCAGTCACCAACCAAAGGTATTAGAAGTAAACAGGAATTAATAAGTAGTGAATGTGAAGAATTTAATTTTTATATTCATCTTGCTTGTGAATAGACTCACTAAACAAATGGCAGCAACAAGAAGGGTACTGCTGTGGAAGGTGTGAATATTTTAGATTTCGTGTGATTATTCTTATTATTTAAGCTGTCAAGGAAAAAAACCCAAGCTGGTAGGGCTAGCCAGGTTATTTCTACCACTTACTTGGACAAGCATAAATTAAAACTTTCAGGTACTTGTCACCATATTTATGTATGACCCAGATTTCTTCTCTTTTTTTACGTCAGTACTGCATTGGTTCTTGGTTCATATCAGCATAGAGCAAATCAGAAAATAATTACTTTTTTTTTCTGAATAGACAAATCATTTGGTATTTAAATTGGTAAGAACTTGAAAGTTATTTGTGAGATATTGTTATACATTATTATGTAAAGAGTACAAACATTTGGGCCTATGAAAATGCTATTCTGTGGCATTGATCACATTTTATTCTATAAACATTCTTAAAGAAATGGATCAAATACTCAATTTTCAATTAGAACACTAAGAATTCACAAGGAGTTTCAGTTAAATCATGCTAAGCACTATGAAAATACACTAAATAGCAAAGTGGAATATGAATAAGACACTCCTTATAAATGTATAGTCCTTAATTATCATCTGAATTTTGTCATAGTGACACAACATTAAACAGGAAAATTTTATCTGACCTGTAGAGTTAAATATTAGCTAGCATTAGATTAAAAATATAGGCAAAATAAATAGACTTCAATTTTGATCATGAAATGAATGTGTGGCAATTGAATAAGTGAAAGCCAAACCGTGCAGTTAGAGTATTTCACACAAAGGAAGCGTAGAAACACTGGATAAAAATAGACAAAATGGGAATTCCCTGGGTACGTGAAAAGAATATGGAGAAAAAAAGAATAAAAATTGCCAGAAGGAACATTATGCACATGGGCAGGTAAACAAATTAAGTGACTTCTTCTATCAATTTGGCTTAAGTTCTAAGCAATTCAGTGTTATTCAGTGTTGTCAGATACCACTGAAATGTCCAAGACCGTAACAATCAATTGAAAACTGTGACTGATTAGGGATTTAAAGGGATTATAAGCATTATTCATGCTTTTCTCTCTTCTATGGCCACCCTATTTGACAGAAAATCCATTTCTTACTACTTTAAACCCCTAAACTTCACAAGATATTTAAAGAATAATTTCATAAAGTGCATCCGTGTCTGGAATAAAAGATCGCGGATGTGCTGATTTCAACAGGGCTGTGTCAGTTTGTATTATTCAGATACCTGGCCCAAATCTTTGTTGAAAAATAAAACTTCAGAAATGTGGCCCCATGAAAGCTGATACAGTGTTGACTCTCACAAAGAGACTGAAACAAGTCAGTGGCCTAAGATACATAAGCATACACCCCCCCATATGAAACATGAGAAGATAGAAATCTATGACTGTATCGACACTGAAAGATAAATGATTCCAGTCAGATCATTACTATAGTGTCTTTATAACATCCAGTTTTGGATTAAGGCAAAGCAATTTTAGAGTTTTTGCAGGATCATCAGATTTGGAAACTATCTAAGAGTACTTAAGTGTCTCACCCTTCATCAAATCAGCATAAAAACTTCTTTCTCATGATAGCAAAGCAAAGCTTAATTATTGAGTTTGATGGCAGTTTTACGTAGTAGCTCTAAGAGAGATGATTCCAGGGCATCACTGCTTTGGGATGCTGACTTTAACATCATGGCTTCAGAACCTGGCACTAATTATATTTGCTTCCAAAAAACCCAGCCTTTCCCATCTCTGTCTCCTTGTTTTGCTCTTGTGCTGCCTACTCCCGTATGCCAGCATAAGTGTTCATGTACTCACAGTCCAGGCTGAAATCAACCTAGAAAAAGAGATGGTGGAGGAGAAAACTTTCTCTTTTAGCAGGAATGCCAGGGTATGTACACTTAAACCAACCATGTTACTTAAGAAATGTGAGTAAGACACTGGGGAGCCCTGCTATTACCAACCCAACAGAGGGTACTTTCTGCTGTGTTTCAAGAACAGGAAAAGCCTCATCACCTGTCCTCCTGTTTCCCTGACCCCCTGAGCTGCTGCAGCTGCTTGGGTTAAGTGTTAGAACTAGAATCTCTTGTTTCTTCCCCCAATTCCTCAAAAAAGAAGGGTTTGTATTCTTTTAGAAGGCATAAAAGTGCCCATGCATTTATGGGAGAGGATGAAGTCTTTCTGTCTTTATCACACCGATATGGCAAAGAGGTGCTGCCCGGGTTAAGAGTTGGAAATACAGCACAGAGTATCCTGAGCTAACTCGACCTAGTGCTGATTGTCTTAGGCTTGAAAACAGATTTTAAGACATACTCTTTAAAGACCTGCATATAAGATAACAATACTGCTGGTTGGAAAACACCCATTGAACACCTTTGAGCAGAGAAGTGAATAACCCATCAGACGGAAAGTAGTTAAACAGATCAGGTTTCTGGTTTTTACCTTGCAAGGTATGCTTACAAGCAGTATTTTTAATGGGAATGAAGCTAGAAGGGAACTAAGGAAAGAACAAAAATAATTCTTTGTTCATGATTGGAGAATGTTTATTCAGATAAGAATAAAGAAATGTGACTGCAGGTCACCTGCTCCGAACCACTACCTGACCTTGGGGAAGAAAGTGAGATTAAAATCATGTAACTCTGGCACATAGAAAAAATTGTGCCACTAGATATTAATTTGCTTAGGAAAGGAGACAGGGGAATACTTAACATCTGCTCGGAGACATGACAGGTAGTGGAGTTGGTTAATTAAACAAATATTTGTGGATTATTTATCTGAGATTGCTAGAAAAAGATTTTTTTTGTTTAATAACTATTATGTACAGCGAATTTATGGAACAGGGAAAAATTGTGAATAATTTACTCAGTGATCAATGGGGGTTATGATTACTGATTATATTAATGGACATTTTTATTTGACTAGCTCTGACAGATAATGAATAATCTTTCAATGGTCTTGGTTATCACTAACAGAATAAACTATTTCTAGTCATGAAGACAAAAATATAAATGTGTATAGATATAAAACTCAAGATATTTGGTTTCTAACCCAAAGAAGTCTGTGATTTTTTTTTCTTGCCTCTTTCTTCATAGGGCACTAGTTCAGATAATGTGTATTTTATGCAGAATCTTATATCTGTCATGAGATGTGTGATGATACAGCGAACACAAAATCCTAAGAATTGCCAGAATTCATGCAAATTTATGTAATATAGTCAAAACTCATTAGGAAACACATTTATTCAGCAATAAAGAAGTATGGACATGTCATGTGCTTATGATGACAACAATCTTCCTGAAGAGATAGATTGTTCTCCAGGGGAAAGTTCATGTTCTCATTGCCTTGGGACTGCTCTAACTCAAACCGCACTGGCCCTCGGAGCACAGGAGCATCTGAGCTGAGCTTCTGCAGCCATAGCTGCTCTGGTGCCTCATATACAGCTTGCTCTTCTTTTTTTTATTTTGTTTTAAGAATGAAGGAGGGATAATGAAAGTCACCTATACCAGGCACTTACCCTTCTAAAGTTTTTTTGGGAAATCTTTATTCCTTAATGGCACGGCAGAGCAGAAAACAGCAATGTTTGTCGGCACAGACCTCAGTCGTCCTCCCATTAATACTGAAAGAGAAACGTGATGGGGTCAAGAAACAGGCTGTGTTCATTCCTTTACCTATAACTCATCTCCAGTGTGTACTTACTGTGTAGTCTGCCAGTCACCTCTGTGTCAAATGCTCTTCTGCCTCTAAGGAGAAGGAGCCTGCTTAGTATAACCACTGCCTTTAGAAGAAGAAAGATGGCACGGAATGGGTGAAGAAGATGTAGCCATCACGCCTAAGCTTTTCCGACAGAGCACATGCAATGTATAATGTGGGGGGAGTGGCTGTGCTGCTGTGCACTCTCCCATTCATGTTGCAGCCGCGTCCAGGCCTCTTAAGACGTTGGCCTTGGATTTGACAGACGTGCATTTGGCTGTCCGCAGCCAGTGAAGACAAAAGCCAATTATGTTTCTGTGAGTCTCTGTTTCCTATTAGTAAAATGAATGCATTTAAAAAATAAGGAGGCATTCAGATATCCCAGTTAAGAGGGCTACGCAGATCCTAGAGATATTTGATTTTTTTTTTCCTAAAAGCTTGGTAATGACCTGGAAAATTAATACAGTATCTTTCAAGTGAAATACTCCTTGTCTGAAAGTGAATGTGTATTGCCTTCAGGAAGTGATTCTGATGTCTTTTAGTGGGCTCTACAAAGGAAATACCATCCTTTATACTGCTTAGTAAACTATTAATATAATAGATATACAAGGACAGACAATCAACATTTTGGACTATTGTTATTCAATGTTTTTTAGAGCCTTTGCTGTGATGAGAATAAATAGAAACTTTCAAATGCTCCTGTGTAGGCTTGTATTCACCAGGTTCCTAAGATCTCTTGGAAAGGAAAGTAATTTTCATTTAAATAATTTATTATCAGAGTCATAGTGAAGTCTACATCTGAAATGCAAACTGATTACAGCTTGCCCATCTCCATGCATTCAAAAAGACTAAGTCAGAATCAAAAAAAAAAGTAAGTTTGGCTTAAAAAAAGAGAAATTTAGAGAAAAATAAGTTTATGTTTCTTTTATTTGCTTATCTTTTTGGAAGTCTAAACAATGAACTTTTCACTACTGATATGGTTAACTACATTTACCTGTCAAAATGCATCTGGTGTTCTGACATTTTAAAGCTCTTTCCATTTCATGGAGTTAAAGATTGACCCATTTCCCATTTTTCTTTCCATTTTCTATTTTATCAACATAGATTCCACATTTTTACTTTTCATTTAATGAAAACCCATGTATTTCAGTAAAAAGATAAGGCTTTTAACCCATGAGGATTTTAAAAATATATAAAATGTGTTGAAGAAAATGTAGAAAAAGTTAAAAGTGAAAAAGTCTTAATAACATGAATAACTTCTAAAACCTTTTTTTTTCTTCATAAAAATGTTATTTGTTAGGGAAGATATTTTGAGTGGATAGGTCAGCCAACTTTGTATATAATGCCTGCCAATTATGTGTTTCCTTACATTCTTGTTGGTCTTTGTATCTAAATATATGAATGTATTCTTCTAAAATTTATTTGCTTTGCTGGACAAACTGGCTATAGGATAACTTCCTCAATCGAAGAAGTCACACTGAAGAAAAGAATATGTATCTCCAGAGTTGAGTGACTTTCCCTGTTCACATGACAATTTTTCTGTCCCATGTTTAATTGTCACATCTCTTTTCTGGCGTGAGAACCTCCAATCCAGAAACCCTTCTGCTCCTTCATCTCACAGAGAAATAAGGAAAATGAAATTCCACAGTGAACCAGACCTCGGTGATTTGCTTTCCATGGGGTGAGGCACTGTCCCTGCAGAAAGGACAGAGCTTCCTGAGTCATGTAATGCCAACTTCTGAGCAAAGAACAGTTTAGTGCTTGGCAGTCAACCTGCAGTACTGTAAAACCTTCCCAAGGTATGAAGAAATGTTTCTGAAGAACAATGGAGCTCCACATTTCCTCTCCCTTGGGTCTTATAGGCAGGATAATGGATGTTCCCTTTTAAAGCATTTGTGCTATTGATTGTCTAGTAGGCTTTATCACTGTTTTAAAAAAAGCTGTTTCCTCATGTAGTTCTATGTTCATTATTCTATTTACTTCTGAGAAAAATATTAACTTCAGAGGGTCCCAGGCAGGCATTTATCATCCTGGATCAAATGAGTAAAAGCTGATAATTCAGAAGTTGTTGGCAAGCAAACTGCAGCCCCATGCCAGGTCATGTTCCCACAGGCTTCTCTGATAATCACTAATTGCTCCAAAATCATATATTCAAAACAGAAAAGAGAGCTGATTTCACAGAGTGACATCAATTAGAGGAAGAGGTGACACACTACATCAGCCTGCCCATCAATACCATGTTTCTTCTACTTAGCAGTGTCATGTTTATTCTCATTTTAAATAATGGAAATGCTGAAGCTTCTGCCATTTTGGTAAGGAGACTGTTCCTCACCTGAATACAGTTCACTCTCAAACAATTCCTACAGACATGGATTTTCTTCTGATTTTCATACTCTTCTGTACTAGACTAAATAATTGCATTTTCCTCCTTGTTAACGCCCTTCGATATCTTTAAGCATTTATAATGTGTCCAATTAGTTGTATAATGGCAAGCTATACAAATGCTGGGGGAGCATCTTCTAAATGAAAAAATGGGAGTTAGGCATTGATTTTCTGTAAAAGCAGAGCACTTAACCGCACAACACTCTGCTCTCTCCTGGGCCAGATCCAGGAAAGGATTTAGGCACCTAAGACAACAGTTGGGTAGATACAAATTATCTACATCCATTCAGCCACTATTTAACCTTTGGGGAGGTTAAATTCAATAAGGAACTCCCTGTTCCATCTTAAAATCCCTAAGTACCTAGACTTGTGCTTCTGTGGATGCTCAGACCAGATGATGCCTATGTAGTCATTTCATTACTTATTTTCCTTTTAAACGTGACTGGAACCCAAGAAGTAGACATTCCTTTGCTTGAATCTACTCCGAGACTTAACCTAAAAGGTTTCTTTGCAGCATGTCAAGAGCACATCTACAGAAACAGGCTGCCTCTTTCTGCAGTCTTCCTTTCTTTAAGTTAAAGGAGAAAATGACGATGCTGTTCACTTTTTCTAGCAGATTCTAGAGTTCACTAGCTCACAAATTAGGGTCCGAGTTCAGTTTCTTCCTCAGTCAGAGAGCATTAAACACACAGCTTCTGTCTCAAAGGAAAGTGCTTTCACCACTATTCAGGCCATCAGCTACATCGTCAGGCAAGAGAGGAGAAACCCTCGTACCTTCGGTTGCAGCTGTGCCGCCCCGTGGCAAGGAGCGCCAGGGTCTCTGGCCAAGGAGACACTGCCATGCTGTAGCCTGTGGCATTGCGGACGGAGCATCTACAAATCATCCCGACCTGTTACGTGCAGAAGCCAAGGGAAGCAATATGTGAATTTGGGGGTCCGTTATAAGTTTCAGGTACTCAAAATGTATATTTGATATCCATGTGGTTAGCCTCTGTCCTCAAGTTAGTCTAGCTCCTTATCCATACCTACTTTATTTTTCCTCTAGAAATATCTCAGATTTTAAGAAGATAATTGTAAGGTTGGGGGAATTTCATGTTAGAAACATTTTCTTTCTTTTCTTTTTAAGTTCTACTCTGGATTTATATTTTCATTTTTTTCTGAACATTTCAGCTAGCATTACACATCAGTTATTTCTTTTTGAGCCTTTGATCATGTCTAGATATCTTTTTCTGGGGCATTTCTTGCCTTTGTTCATCTGTCTGGTATTGAGATTCAACAGAAATTGAGCAGTATGTACTTGTTTATTTTATCCCTGTATTACACTAAAATTTATGTTTGAATTGTTGCTCAGTCTTGTTGCAAATGTCTGTCTTCACAGATTTCTCCTTTGTCTGACATATATATTTTTGAAACTTTTTCTTGAGACTTGTAATTTTTAAATTTAATTGTAATTGTTTTATTAATAAATGTCCTCTCTCTCTAGGTCAATATATGTATCTTTTTGATAGTATAATAGTATTGTTTTTCTTGCTCCTTAGGAGAAAAATGCAAATGCCATCTTCTTGTACCTTCCTGGATAGCCTCTTACACTATTCTGATGCATTTACACGTATGAGAACCCTCACTTATGACTTTAATCTGTCAGGATTCTTTCATGGAAACCACTTCAGGTTGTTTTACATGTAACACTTCCTGAGGTGCTTTTTAAAGGGCTTTCTAAAATTTAAATGTAAATATATTATAAATTTAAATATATTAAATCTACTGCTTCACTTCCCTCTATTGATTTTGTAATTCTATCAAGTAAATAATCAACTTAAATAAAAGCTGTTGTTTACAAGCACACGTTGAATATGGCGTATAACATACTATCCTTGTTAAGCTAATATGTGTTTTGAAAGACACGTGTTGAATATTTGGTGAAAAAGAATGAATTTGTGTACTGAGGCTTTGTTGGGTAAAGCAGAATAGTAGCTAATTTACAAGGCTTAATTCTGATTTTAGAATACTGCTTTTATCCCAGTTAACTGTGTTATTACTTTGTCAGGGCTCCTCAAACAAATATTTTGAATAAAATTGAGTGTCTGGGTTGTTTCCAGAAATCTCAGTTTGACTATCTATTTATTGTTACTCATGATATATGCTCATTTTCATAAATCAGGAGGCATTTTCCTTTTCCTTCCGTGGTTAACTTCAGAAGTTAAGCTGAATGCCGATAAAGATCACCTAATGTCTATTTCCTTAGGATTACCTTTATGTACTACATTCTGGGAAGAAGTTTGTGTTCCGAAGGAGCTGAGGATCAGCTGTGTACTTTCAGAGTGCAGATAGTGTGTTGCGGATTAAGAACTGTTATTATTGTGAGAATGAGTTGTTGGATGTTTTGTTCTTTATGACAAAAACCCCTGTGGTGACTTCTTGTTAAATTATTATTTTTCAGTAGAAAACAGGAAATTGAAATCTCCGTTCCAACATAGGCAGAAATTCTGCCTACAATGGGGGAAGAATTAGAGTTATTTATCGGCTCTTTTTTTCATACTGAATCCTTTCACTACTTGTTCTACATTTTTGTCCTTTTTCAGCCATTTTTGTTTCTGTCTTAAGAAGCCTGATCCTCCTCCAGCAGGGGTCAATGAAATCTTGCCATTAACCATGAAGAAAATGAAAAACCATCCCCTCAGAAATCATTACAGCTTTTTTTTTTTCCTCCCGCTGCTTCAGTCTATGGTTTTGGTCTTTCGTAACTCTTCTGTTTATTGTTTCAGTTTGCAACTGTTCCCTCATGTTTTGGCTCATTGATTTTGCTTCCTTGGTTCCCACAGTAGCTTTACTACTCACTCTGTTTTCCTTTCTACAAAGGAAATAGGTATTTTGCTGTACAAACAGGTTGTTTGTTGGATTTGATGTAACAGCAATCACCAGCCCTCCATTCAGTAAGGTTAATATCCTGTGAACTCCAGCTTTAGTTTACAGCCATTCCCTCTCATGTCCATGGCTTATGAGGGGATCACATTTTATTTGATGGACTTACTGGTGTTTTCTTCTTCTTCTGGTAATTGCCTGACCTTCTGTGATTGCTGTTTGCAGCATTTACTGACTCGCAAATCTTTCGGCCTACTTCATCTCTGCTCGTTCTTATCAGCAGAGGCTCATTGACATTTTGTTTGGTCAGTGCCCACACACAGACCACTCGGTAAGAGTTCCCATATTCTAATGATGGGCACTTTGATCTCTGTAAGGTTTTCTGGTTTGTATAGCATTCAGGGGAAAAAACCCCTTTAAAATTAATGGTATGTTTTATGTGATAGTGTACTGGTTTTTACTACATATTTAAAACAGAAAACTTTTACTTTCTTTTATATCCCATGACAGTCATACGTTTTGCTACCCCCCCCCGACCTAATTTTACAACATAGAAAATTAACAAAATTTGCTTGGAATAACCCCTCCCCCCAACTTTAATTTTGTTTCAGAATATGTTTTTGTTTATTCTTGTACTGCAAAATGCAAAGTAAATGCCATTAATGCCTTTACACACTGTGCTCTGTGCAATTTATGCTGAGCAGCAACAGACTTCAGCAATAAGTGGCCACATAGTGAGATGAACAGTTACATAACCACAGACAGTAATTGGATGCTATTAATGAGAATTTGGGATAACACCATTTTTTAGCCCCAGATGTAGTTAGCTTTTTATAATCTCAATGAATGCAATATACACTGTTTTTACAATGTATAATTATTTTCCTAATCTCCAGTTATGCTCTGCAGAGTCACTGAAACAAGGACCTCTCTGCGTTACCCTGATTTGTCCAAGTGCCGCAGACTATGTAGCACAAGTATGGATTTTTAGATGGTGCCTCTGCATACGGATAGCTGAAAAGTTGTGTCACCTTGTAGGCAGCTCTAAGAAGAAATTGTACTTTTCAGAGTCCTAATTCTTTTACCTCTTTCCTTTCATTCCCCCTGTTCCTGTGAGTAAGTGTCTGTATCCCTAGAAAGGAGTGGCTGCTTATATTGCACCTGCTCAGACAGTCTGTCTGGCCAGAAGCCAGAGCAGGGCAGAAGCAAGCATCTGTTCCTATTTTATTTTTCCTTGCTGTCGGCTTACAGAAGGGAATAACTGGGGAGCTGGGGTTAGGCCCTGCATCAGACCCCTATTTTTAAGGTACTTTCCAGCATGACAACCCTCATTCTTCTTTAACTAGATGAACTTGGGAACTGATCTGGGACGTTGGCAGCTCAAAAGGACACGGATCCAGCATCTGCTGTGGACAAATAGACATTTCTTAGCAGAAGGTGTAGCAAAGTAAAAAACACCCTAGTCTTCAAAATGTAGAGTTTTCCACTGAAAACTGCGGCCTTGCCACGTGAGTACAAGCGTGATCTGACCTGATTTCCTGGGTAACTGCAGTTACTGCAAATGAAGCCAGTGGGAACTGCAGGTGCTCAGCACTTTGGAAAATCAGGTATCAAGTAACAAAACTGAACTTGCAAAGAATGTTTTTTAAAAGAATACCAGTTGATCAATGTTCAGTTAAACACCTCAAATTGTGCTGTATGTGATCATATTTAAAGGACTTCATACCTATAGCAAGCTAATACAGCACTGCAATTGAAAGAAAGAATTACAAGAAGGTTTTTTTTTTTTACTGTGTTTTATTTCTTATTTTCTGCTTAGAGTCACTGAGCTCTCTCTGATTGGCTGATCTTTTATCTTTAACCAAAGTCTGTGTCTATAGAAATTATTTTTTACAGGAAGATTATTGCTAGGTGAAAACCCTGGAATTTTGGATAAAACATTTTGTATTAGGACCTTGTGGAAAGTGATAAAACTACCTTCTTGTTGATCCTTTGAAGACTCTAAGAGAGTCTTGTTTTACCTACTTTAATATGACTTGTGCTTTCTAGCCCAGGACACCTCTAAGTAAGCATCCTCACTTCCCCTATGCTTCAGCAGATTTCATATCAAAAAGGTTGGCAAGTTCACTAGCACTCCACCTCCTTGAGCACTTTAAGTGAAGGGGGAATTTGAACGAAACATTTTAAAATATGGCTACAAGCCTGCTTCTTTGCAGATGATTTTGTGCAGTCTCCATTGCTGGAGGCTGTCAAGACCAGACTGGATAAAACCCTGAGCAACCTGGTCTGATCACACAGTTGACGCTGCTTTGAACAAGAGATTCAACTAAAGACCTCCTGAGGTCCATCCTGACCTGAATTATTCTGTGGCTCAAGATTCTTGTTTTTAAAAATTCTTGTGCATCTGGAATGAGAGCAGGATTTGGTGGAAACTGTTTCTCTTGCTGCGTTCTTCCCAGTGTGCCAGGGAGGGCTGGCTTCGGAAGCTCCTGCTTTTCAAGAGGCAAGATTCCCTTGGTTTTGAACTTATTAAAGGCTGGAAGCCAGGCAAGATGTCAGGCAAGATGCAAGACCTAACCTATAAGAAGTTACATAAGACTTTCAGTATTATTGATATACTAAAACTAAACTTTCCTTTTATTTCAATTGTCTGTAACATATGTCAACGATCCATGTTACGCTATATTTATTTTTCAAGACAACTGTCTCATCTTATTACCTCTGAATAGATGTATTATTTCTATTTGTTATTTTGTATCAGAACTACCTGAAAAATGTGTAATCCAGTTTATGGAGGAGAGGGATTGCAGAAGAAAATACAGGAGCACTACATCACATATTTTAAAAGACTGAACTCTTTTTGAACTAAGACTCACAGAAGCAAAATGCCTGAATGCTTCTCCAAATGAAAAGTTACCGTAAAGAAAAAAATTCAGTGTTAATTTAAAGCTCATAAGCTACTCCATGCTAACTCCTTTTGCAGATTCTCTTAGCTAGCAATAAATGTGAAGTAATTTACTCCACTTCCGAAAAGCCTCCGTAAGTTCACACCTTAGCTTTTGACATGGAGGAGGTTATCTCACATTCACTGTGCATTGAGCGCCTACATGAGTAACTAGTGTGTTGCAAATTCACAAACTCTGATCAATGCTGCTGTATAAAAAAAACCCCTTGTGTGCATTTTGGAGTATTCAGACATGTTTTGGAAGGAAAACCTATGTGATCAAGATCAAGGTAAAGGAATGACCAGAGTCACCTTAAACATATTCCAGTGGTTGTTCCTGAGACATGCGGCAAGTCTTCCTGAGATTCAGCATTGCTGCTGCTCCAGGTCAGCAGTGAACCTGAAACACCTTGTATGAAGAAACAACAGAAGAGTGGGAAATATTAGACTGATTTGAGCATCCAACCCTAGTCCTCCACTGCTTCTAGTACATGCCTTTCTTCCATCCTATGTCCCTGTTAAACAAAGTGTCCTGGTATTACAGATTGCTTCTTCGTGCCCTGCCATAGAAGGCGTGGCAAATTCAGACCCCCAGATCCTATGCTATGTCGGGCAGAGTGAAACCTGACCGCTGTGGCAGCCTAAACATTGGAACAGGCTGCCCAGGGAAGTGGTGGAGTCCCCATCCCTGGAGGTATTTAAAAGACGTGTAGATGAGGCGCTTAGGGACATGGTTTAGTGGGCATGGTGGTGTTGGGTTGATGGTTGGACTCGATGATCTTAGAGGTCTTTTCCAACCTCAATGATTCTATGATTCTATGATTCTATGATTCTAAGAGCCACAGAAAGAGCCTGGAGCTCCTGCCCTGCATGGGAAGCATCTCTAACTTTTGTCACTCTCCTGTGCTGCTTGACAAGATAAACAAATGTATAGCTAACAACGATGGCAATGGCAGGGTTCACTCGTCAATAGGTATATTTTCTGCATGTTCATACTCGCCCAACAGCAAAGGTCACTGAGGGCAGATTTAGGCTTCAGGCTATCCCATTCTAAATATACACGAAGCCCTCCCAAAATATTAAAACTGATCACACACGAGACAGTATTCAATCAGTTTACTAAACTGATCAGCAAAATTCAGCAGATTTATAGCATCAGTTCAGTTTGAAAGACTTCCCCAAACCTCCTGTGCTTAATCAGCCTTTTTGATCTAAAAGCTAAGTGGGAATTCTCACTATGGCTTTTTTTCTTACAAAATTTTCAGCACTTTCTGTCTCTCACTAAGCCAAAAATACTGAGGGAACAGTCTTTTTTGTGGCATTTTGGCACTTGTAATCCAGACTGGAACCACAGTGTGCAGAAAGCTTAAAAACTCCAGGGAAAAGTTAGCTATACTTTATGCATCTCTAAAAAAAGTTCTTTTTCAAGTGAAATGATGATTGTCTTCGTAAAACAATTTGTCCATTCCAGTTTCAAAACGATATGATGGCTTGACTAGAAAAAAACAGATAAGCTATAACATTTCAAAATGGATTATCAAAAAACTCATATTCTTGAGAATTTAATGTTTGGAAGACACTTGTAATTTATGTCTATGCTCAGAATGTATGAATAAAAAACGATCTTTGTAATGAGTTTACAAGCTAAAAATTCAGTCTGCTTCAAGTCAACAAAGTACTTTAGTAGAGTTAACGCCAATTGTAAAACATCAAGAACAGGGTATCCAAAAATCATCAGAATGGCTGAAAAACCAGGAAAAAATTAAGAACAAAAAAAAAAGAGTTCTCTGTATATGAATTCGGATTTTTGAACATTCTTCTTTAAAGGTTAAAGAGTTTCTCTTCAAATGAAAACCGGAACTCTCACATAATCACACAACTTCAGGATTGAGAGCTTTCAAAACCATGGCGTTACCCATAGTAAAACTAAAAGACATAAGACATTGCATATCCTTAATAGTCAGATAAATGCATACCTAAGACTTTACAGGTTGGAGACCTACATCAGACTAACTATGGCTGTTTCTGTACTGCACCAGTGAAGGAGCAGAGTTATCAAATTAGTTGTCAGTGGTGGTAGGTCTGGCACTGGAAACTGTCTGTCCCAGATCATATGAAGCTGAGACACAGCATTTATTAGCTGAGGTGTGGCAAGCTGTGGGACTCCAGCTGCTGTATTGTGTGAGCTCTCTAATCTGTTATCGTGACAGCTCTGTGCACCACGTCCATTATGTCACGTATACATGTTCTGTGTGACTCAAATATAGATGGTCAACTATCAAGTGAAGCGCCTGAAATGTTTTAGGCATTGTTTATTTCTGAAACATTTTGTCTTTGAATATTATTTTGCTGTTTCCTTTAGCAGGGAGAGATTCCCGCAAAACAAAATCAGAGGAGGGATAGGAGGGTTCCAGATCTGAGAAGCCCCATAAAGGAAGGCATGAAAATGAGAATGGAAGGAGGATGCTTCAGGAAGTGTTCAGGAGGATAAGTGAGGAAGGTACTGTTAATATATAAATGGAGATAAAGGTACTGAGACCTGAGTGCCAATATAGGTATTAAAGTCCAGAGCCCAGAAGAGGGGAAATTTGAAAAAGTATCTATTTGATTATGTCTACAACTATGGGAAAAAATCAATTAATCTACATAATGAAAGTTGTGACACAAATCAGAAATACTGAGCTAACTATAATAGCAATATAAATGACCATCAAGAGGATCACTATTGAATACTTTGGTTAATGTTGCTGTTATTCATTATGCTTACTTATATTACAACTATACCAAAGAATTTAATATTTATGTATGAAGACAAGAGACATTCAGTCAACAGATGGGGAGGGTACAAGCAAACAGTAAAAGCAATGCTGGTCAGTATGGTAGGCAGCAGTCTTAAGACACGGGCTACTTAATCTTTGTCAACATTTTGTAGGTGTCACTGAGGAAAATTTTGAAGGTGACTTTTGCAGGTATTTACGGGTAGGTTACACTGCAAGTGAGAACAGGATATTTGGCTGTGCTAGGTGGAAGGATTCGGTGAGGGAGATGATTGCATGTACAGTAGGAAAGGGAGATGTGTGTACCATGCAACTCGAGAGGAGAGTGGCAGACAGGTTTTCACTGTCACTTCTAAAGACTTACAACCCCCAGCCAATGCATCTCAAATGTACAGCGGCACTAGGCATACTTCTCAGGTTAGCCCATGTGATTGGTACTCAGTCTGAACATCCACGTTAACTCCATTTACAGCATCTTGCTGATAAGCAGCACTTGCATTGCAGCATTATTACTAATTTCGCAGCCACCCGGGGTTATGTCTGGGAATATCTCTTTATTTTTTTATGATGTCATGCTGTTTTCCACCCCTGTGAGCTGCACTTGCAGGAGATACTCTGTCCTTGTTGGAGTGTAGGAAGCCAGAGGTTTTCATATGGATCACTACAGCAGATGCGTTAATTTCTGCCCAGATTCAGGTGGATTGTAATTTCTACTAATAGCAGAGTCAATATATCATTAAAACTTTTGTGTGTGGAATATAGAAAGGCTTGGGCTAAAAGCAAGAGAAGGGCCTGACTTAACTGAGAAGTACCCTTAAAGGCGAAAGGGATTTTCTCTTTCCTTATGCTCCCCTGATGGTTTGTAGCCCTTTTACATATTTCCCTCTTCTTTCAAGCTAAATCTTTTCCTTCTTGATGCCTCTTCCCTGACCTCTCCTTCCCAGGAAGCCACCAGGCTTTCCCATTCCCCCCCGCAAGGTACCAGCCTCAAGTTCCTTACTGCCACCTCTGGTGACAGTGTCCCCTCCCTGTCCCCCTATGCCACCTGCTCTGGGAGGTGCCTCGCGGTTAACCTCTCGCCATAACCTACATTCCCATGGGCTTTCACCCTGCAGGGCAGCTTGGGAGCCTGTGAGCACCAGCTACTGATGTTTGGACAGTCTGGGAAGATGTCAAGTGCGAAGAATGTTAAGGATAGCAGAAGACTGCATGCACAGTATGGACGCACAGCCCTCCAAAAAAGAGGGTTCCCAACAGATTTTTGTAAATTTATCCCCAACATTTAGAAAAAAAATAATTGAAATAGTCAAAATAATTTACAATGAAGGGAACTTAATTGTCCTTATTGTTTGATTCTAAACCTATTGAACCTCTAATGAAAATAGAAAATACTTTAAACTGAAAGCTCCCTTTATCTGTGATGTTAATAGGGACACATTGTACACTTCAGGTTTTTTCCATTCATTTGCTCCTAGATAAGCAGTATGCTATTACTCTCTAGTGGTGCTGTCTTCAGGGACTATTTCTGTCCGGCACTTGGGAGAATGCATTATGAGATGTCAGCATGTGTGAGCAGAGATAGTATGGCTTGTCATGTACAGATAGGCCATATTCTGCTATAAAATGATGGCTTTGTCTTTTATCACTGTCACAGTCTTACTTAACAAGCTGTGACTCTGTGGTTCATCACAAAGAAAACTGTCATCCCTAGATATGTGCCTTGAATGCCCTTTCATCTTCTGTGCAGGTAGGATCTGCCATGTGACATCAAGCAGAACAGTAACTCCAGATGGACTCTGCTAGTGCAGCAGTATATTAACAAAGGGGTTTACTGGCACAAATCCAGGCTTTGCACCTTAGATTAGATTACGGGGATGAGGAAAACATATGTAAGCTTTTAAACAAAGCAAGACCTAGTAATATGTCATAAATATAATTAGAAAAGGAAATGTTAGTAATCCATCGTGTTTAAGTGATAATTTATTTATCATGGTGTTATTCTGAGCAGCAGATAAATCAATTAGAGTTGCTTTCAAAAGCAAATAAATAGTGTTGGTTCAATAGAGTGATGACAGACGAAGTGTTTTGAGGAACTCAAAAGTTCTGTAGTTGGATTTCTCCACATAATTATGTTTAGGGTGAAATCTGGAGAATCACTGGCCTTCACTACAGATTGTGATGCTGCTAGCAATTTTTCTGGATCTTAGCGCTTCTATTCGTAAGGTCACTGAACAAAGAAAGAGTGTCCGTTGCTATGATCAGAGACAGACGCCTAAGGAGAAAACCCTTCAGCATTTCCAGAGGGCACATATACTAAATAGTTATACAGGGTGTTTAGTGAGTGTTTTGTACCAGAGCCTGCAGGTCAGAACTTTTCTGGCAGAGGAATATGGACATGTTCTGCTCACTTCAGCATTTTGTATGGCCATGGGACATATTATACTGCCAGAGTTGTGATTCTGCAGATCGGATTAAACTACTTTGTGGACATTAAAGTATGAATATTTCATGTGAGCTTTTACAGGGCTGAATTTAAACTAAAGTGCTGAAATACTTCTCCACATTCCTCTTTCCTGGGATTTTGTATTTTTAAACTAGTTTTCCCTTGCATAAAGTTGTTCTTCCATGGGACTGCTTTTTAACTGTGTAGGTGGGAAAATCAGAAGTATTAACCCTCATGAGGTGCAGGCTTCCAATGCCAGTGCAGTAAAAGGAAGGAGAAGAAGAAAGGGATGTCTGTCAGTCAACAAAAGTGTCTTCTGAGGGTGTAATATTACAAGGAGTGGAGAGTAGTTTGTCCATTGATGGAAAAGTGCAGCATTCACATATAATAGTGCTGCCAGGATTTGAGGGATGCCAAGGAAACCTGTGTGGACGTGTTACCAGTAAAAGTGCCTGCCTGGCTGGTGCTTAAAAATAGAGAAGAGGGTGTTGAGTACATAGAAACTGATGTTGAAGAATTTCTGACCTCTTTAATTTAAAAAAAAGTGTCATCTCCCTCTGCCTGATTTGGAGTGTTCTCACCCCCAACAGTGCTCAAAGATTTGAAACAAAATATAACTCCCTGAAAATGACGTTATAGATAGTCTCTTCTTGGATAATGTTTCTCCATTGAGTCTGAATGCATGCTTCCCACTGGTGACTACTTTTAGACATACTGAAGATTGGTATTACTATACACAAATATGGACCACACAGATCATTTGGGCTCCTTATCTGTCAGAGAGGGAGGGAAATGAAACAACTGGTTTTGTTTCACTTTAAAAGCTATGCTCAGGTGAGTGTGAGTGGGCAGTGCATTCATCTTTCCTGTCCCCGGTATGCTGCCAGAGGGATACCCAGCTCCAAGGGCCCCATTAGACTTGTTTTGTGCTTAAGTTAAACGCCGCTGTAACTTCTGGATGACTTTGCCTCTCCCTGTCCCAAAAGCCTGTGTTATATATGTGCACTAAGAGTTAGACTCTGAGACTAAGCCTGCATTCACCTCTAGGCAAAACACATATATGCTAAGATCAGGCAGCATTAAAAAAAAAGAGTTATTTTTTCACTTGCCACATGGTAAGATTAATTTATCATGGCAGCTCCATCCCCTTGGGCCTTTCTACTTGTTAAAGGTCCTAGCTCTTGGACTTACCTGTTATTAAAAATAGATTTTGTTTTCATCCTGCATGTAATCTGTCTCCCATGGAGATTAGAGTAATGAAAGTATATGGTGGTGAAAGTCCCATTGCAGTGACCAAAGGCTGAAAGCTCCTGTGTCTTCCTGACGAAGGGCTCAAGTAATGCCAGCTGAAGACTGTGTTTTCATCTTTTACGGTTGGACCACTGTGGGAGTTGCACAGTTTATGGCGTGGGTGAGTTGTGTAGCTGACACTTTCTGATGTGAAAGTCTGCTACCGCATGAGGTTGGGCCACTAGTGAATTTTGCAACAGCGAGGTTAGATACTGATACTCCCTTTACACAGCAGAGGAAGACGGCGAATCCACAGAAGCCGGCATAGTGAGGAGGAACCCACTTGTGGTAGTTCATGGAAAGGAGAGGTAAGACTTAACTCTTTCCCAGAAGCTTAATGGACTTACTGATGCTATCTTAGCCCCAAGTTTTCTCCTGGAAGGAGACATTCAGCCCTTTTCCCAAACACCAGCAAAGCTTTTCAAAACCAGCTGGTGGTACTGCAGCCCGTTTCTGTAATAACTCAGTGAGAGCCTAATGACTGGAGCACTTGTCCTGCGTACTAATTGTTATGCTTCCCTTTTCCATCTCAGAGGAGATTGCATTTCTTGTGTGCACAAGTATGCAATGGGCAAAATATTAGTGCTGTTGCAATAAATCCTCTGTGCGTCTGCATGCACACTCATTTAATCTATCTGATTCAATATTACACACATTTTGTAGCATTCACTGGATATCTTTGGAATCATAAATGGTATGCAACATATAAGTTATAATTTTTCTGCCCTCCTTTTCATATGTTGCAGTAAGTCAATGTACATAATAGCTTTAGGCTGTGATAATTCAGGCAGAAAAATGTTGATTTAGAGAAATCATTAATTACAACACTAATGTGATGAAGACCTGTCTTCACAGTATAAGAATACTTCCTGAAAGTGATGGTGCTACAATGTCATTTACCATACCCCACTTTGTTTTTCAATTTGAATTAAAGATCTGCTTTACTCTGTCTCTATGAAATCAAATGATACACTGCTTTTTCTCTAGAAAACAAACCGTTATACCGCTATGTACCAACTTTTCATTTCAACACATTACGTAATAGTTCAAATGAGAGCACAAAACAAATAACACAAAAACAGCTGGTAGGAAACTTTACTCAACATTAGGCACTTTCAAGCCTGAACAGTGTAATGTGCATGGCTTAATGCATCATATGTCTTTACTAATTTAAGCCTGATTGTGCAAAAAGGGCTGTGTGGGGACACCGGTGGACAGCTTCTGTTACGGAGTCATGCTGAAGTTAAAGGTCTGCCTACATTTGCTGCATAATGGAGCTAGGGTTATTTTTACTTCCCATTTGGTGTTGTTTAAAAAGTAATGCTAAAAACAGAGAGGTGAAAAACTGGTTTGTATTCACAAAATGTCTGTGCAAATAGAAGCATTGGAGAAGAGTATTTTTCTCTTGGGTAGCATTCTGAATTTAGATACTAGCATCAACTTTTGGGTTTTTGGACTTTCAGAATTTGAATGAACAAGTATTGAGAGATTTGGAGTTGTAATTAGATTTTTTTTCTGTATTGTGCACTTTTTGAGCCCATTTATGTCTCTGATAATGCTGCCTTTATAATACTTTCACAATTTCAAAGTTACTGAATAGGGAGTTGCTGACAATTTTGGCAAAGCTACCTTGAAATATTGTTTAAACAGTCAAGAGAAACCCTTGATGTTGATTCTTGATTATATTCATTTCATGTAGCATTTAATAGAATGCCAGCAGAACTAGATATAAACATAAATACAATAATGTGTAAACTATGGCTTAGAAAGGAAAAGACGTATTTTATTCAGAAGGTGAAGCCTTGAATGTAATTATATGTAACAAATGTAATTAAAAGTACCGGTCAGGTATAACTTTTATAAAATGATACGTATTTACTTAGGATAAGAAAGGCCATTTCAGGAAAATAAAGTTATCTGAGTCATTTACTTTCTCCAAATGCCTGCAAGATAATTATTGACGTATTTCAAATTACATCAGTAACATGACTTCCATGAGAAATTCTATCTCCATTTAACCTTTACAGCATCATCCATACTTTCATCTGTCCATAGAGCCAGCTGAGTTCCTGCCCTCATTGGCAACAGGTCCTGCACATGGGACATGGGACAGATCTGCAGAGGCGTTGTGGTTGTAATCATTGGTTCCCCCGGTTGCTACCAGTTTCCGTGGACAGTTGTCTTGCAGAAATGCACCCCATGGCATATTGGATGCTTTTTGAAGCTTCATGCTGTTTCCCAGCTAAATTCTTAGCTACTTTTCATATGCTGGAAAGGCACAAGAGCGCACTGGGCACCTCTGTTCTGCACTTGATGTATTTTCTCAGACTGTAACCTCCCTGAGAGAGAGACTGTCTTTTTTCTGTATCTTTATTCATTCCCTAGGGCAGTAAAACCCCCACAACTCAGCTGGGGTCTGTAGGCACGAGTACACAAGTAAATAAAACCCTGTCATATACAAATGCTGAACACCAAATAATGACATTCTCAGGGTACAGATCCATACATATTCCAGAGTGAATATTAATGATTAAATCTCATTTATAATTTATCTGTTTACTGCCATTTTGTTTTTATTTATCTATTCTATAAATATCTATTAAAAATATCTTTCTTTTTAAACAGGAGACAGTTTGGGATCAGTATAAACATAATAAAACTGTGTTACACAGTCCTTACAACCAACAGGTAAAGGTGTGCAGTAAAATTCTGGCTTCCAAAGATAACTTTTTGTTACAGCACAATAGTGAAGAACCATTTCAAAGTGCTGACGGACCACTCCTTTTCTGGTTGTTCTAGTGTTTAGCAGGCTATCCATTATCTGAATAATAGATAAGACTGTTGCTTCCAGACCTAGAGCAGCTGCTGCAGAGTGATCTCTGAGCCGTGTTCCCCCATTCATCCAAGCACAGGGACACCCACCAGCAATGGAGTGAAGCACAGAGCCAGCTCGGGAGAGCCGGGGTTATTTGCCAGGCTCCGAGCTCTGCAGCTGGCCTGTGCTGCCCCAGCCTGCGTGGCCAGCTCTGCACCCACTGGGTGCTTTGCCTGCATCCAAGACATTCTCCTCTCCCTGTTCCCGATGATGGGGAACTGACAGACTTATTTGGTACTGATTGGACTGATTTATTTGGTTCCCAGAAAGTTGTTCCATAGCATTCGAAAAGGCTTGGCAAAATTTATAGCTTTTATACAATAGGTGGGAGAGATTAACTTGCTTTGCACATAATGAGAACAAAGTAATTTCTGAGGCATGCTTTTGGTGTGTTTTGTTTTCCATTTTTATTAATCCACTGAGAGGCATTGGTTTATTTACTGGAACTCTACTTTCTGTAATCATAAGGAATTTATTCTACTAAAGAAAATTACTTTCTTCAACCTCCAAACCTGCATCTTTTTAACAAGGAAATGTAAACAATTTTTAGTGTTTTCTGTTCCTGAACATGAAACTTCTTGCTGTAAAGCCCACATGTGCTATGCCTTTCTGCCTGTTCTTCACATGATTTTCAAATCAGCTTAGCTGCCCTGGGAAGTAGATCAAGGCTACACTCAATGCTGTGCCACTGCTCAGGTGTTAGTCTTTGCTGAGTACTGCCTTACAAGCCAGCATGAGGTAAGAGTCAAGGATTAAATCTGTGCTTGAGGCAAACTATTGCATTTCCCATTTCACATCATGATGATTTTGTGGCTTGGGCAGAAGAAGAACAGTGTGTGTGGCTTGTTACTTTAATCAACTTAATTACAAATACTCTGTGTGAACTGGAGAAAGT
Organism: Aptenodytes forsteri; assembly: GCF_000699145.1. Taxonomy (NCBI): domain Eukaryota; kingdom Metazoa; phylum Chordata; class Aves; order Sphenisciformes; family Spheniscidae; genus Aptenodytes; species Aptenodytes forsteri. Next base: position 2,314,078 of record NW_008794888.1, on the reverse strand, counting down.
TCTTCCAAGTTTTCTGCAGTTTCTGTAAGTGTAGAAAGTGCATGAGGAATACTTCAAAGACTGAGTGTGAATTCGATGATGCTATTTTAACTTCAAATTGTTGTTTTAGCAGAGTTCTGTGGATTCATAGAATAAGAAGAGAATTGGCTTGGGGAAGTGAAAGAAAATAGGAAAGAAAGTAAGAAAGGAAAAACAGAAATCACAGATGGATGATACCATAAATGGATGAAACTGTAAATAATAAACACCACAATTGTCAGCTATTTACAGAATTAGATCAGTTAAAATCAATAGAAGACAATGACACTTCAATACAGACAAATATAGAACAAGGAGGACTTTTACAGAGACATGCACTTGGCAGTGCTTGTTTGGGAAATAATGGGGAAAAAAATAGAAGAGATAAATATGCTGGGACAGATACAGAGCTGGTGTAGATGGGCAAGGTACAGCTTTTCCTGGTTATTTAGCTTCCCTGCCAAGTAAACACACTTCAGAACCAACATATTCAGACCCAGTTACCTGCAGCAAGCCTGCAAGTGTCTATTAAAGGAAGGAAGAATTAAGAATTAATTCTTCTTAAAAAGCATGATAAAAACCTTCATCTGCTCCTCCCTTTGTGCTGGTGCCTAGCAATAAGGGCTGATAAATGCTGCCATTCTCATGGAATAATGTTTTACACTCACTCTACACAAGTGAGAAAGATCACACAAGATCATGGGTACTGGAGGGAAGGTCAGTATCCAGAAGGATGATAAAAGGGAGAAATGAAAAAGCAACAAGTAATGCATTTAGGAGAAAGAAAAAATACGTTATGAGAGCATACTGCGTTTAGAACTTTCTGCTGTTGCAGCAGCCTAGCTCAGCAGGAGGGGAGCTGCTTTCCATCTCCAAGTCCATACCCACAGAGCAGGGAGACTCTTTCCCCCTCCTCATTAGTCAGCATACTGCAATAGGACGCAGGTAGCCCCTGCATTTTTCTGGGCCACATCTTTAGAAGGTGACTGAGTGAGTCTTGTGTCTTCATTTTAAAGGTATATTTCACCCTGTGTTTACTGTTATGCACAGGAATATCAGTGGTCTCTTGCCTCTATGTCATCTGCCATAATGGTTTAGTGAAGTTCTGGCAATGAATGGTGCTTTGTTGTTGTCCTGTTATCTCTGCTTTGTAGTCAGTTCCACCTATTTCATAACTGGAATGACTGGGTTTGGGGAAATGGAGTTCATGAGCTGTGCAGGGCTCTACTCCCTTGGACTCCTTGAAGGAAAGAGGGAGCTCAGCCATTCACTGGAGACTCTTTTTATTATTATGGCTCTCAGAAGCCTTCAAACATTAAAGATACGTTACTGTCAATATACTAAGATAATTTTTAAAAACTTCAACTTTGCAATAGAGTCAGACTATTCGTTACCATTGATTGAATAGCACTGTTGAGTCCAATTCCTCAAGCACTGCTGAGTATCTTCTAAACTGCCACTGAAATTACTTCCTGCAAAAGTATGAAACAACTTCTGTCATTGCCTTGTGGATTTGAGAGGCAAATCTATATAGGAAATATTAATTGTAAATTATCATAAGTGTGTATCAGACTTCCTTCTTATGGGAATCAGTGAACCTGGCCAAATGGGTAAGCCGTGTCTTTATAATACCAAGCTCAAATGACTGAGCACTGTAAGGAATCCGCATGGTATATGCTTCAGTATATGTGGATACCAACATGTACCAAGGGTGTGTGGCAAGTCAGTACCTCTAAAGAGAAACCTATGTTTGTACAGATAAAAGCATATAGGGGGACAGCATCTGGAACAGGACTAACAAGGATCAGTTAGATCACAGAAACTCCCTTAAGAAGCCTAAAGGACTAGAGAAGGAATTTGGATTCAGTGATCTGTCCTTGTGGTTTCCCTGATGATTTCCCCTGAATCACTGGCTTCATGTGGCCCCTATGCCAGAAATAATATATCAGGATGTAAGAGAACTCATCTCCTGACAGTCCTCAGGACAAGCTCTTTGAGAGAAGAGGGAGACAAACCCTCTTGCAACCGACAGCCCAAGCAAACAGTAATGGATGACTTAGAAGAAGCAAGCAAAAGAGTGACACCAGGCCCAGAGGCTGTCTAGTCCAGCAGCTAAGTCTAGCAGTTAAAAATGCATCACAGAATTGGCTTAGTGAGAATAATCTGCTATCAACAAACAGTAGAAAAAAAACTTGTTTCATCTGGCTGCAATTTCTGCCAGTCATCCTTGTCCATTAGCAGCATAAATAGTGCGCACACTGATAGGAGCCATCATAAACATATATTCTCTCCCACTGGAAGGTTTAATAAATATTGGTAGCTCCTAAAAATGGCTATAATGTTTATTGATTTAAGCCTCTGAGATTCTACTAAGGAATAATCTGTGGGTTTCATAATGTAAATCATATGGATGTCTATATAGACTTTTAAAACACAAAGTCACTGCTGTAAATCTAGATGCATTATTTGTATGTGTATCTATTTGAGGTAGAGATTGATGCCTGTAGTTAGGATTGTGTGGTTTTTGTGTAGTTCTTTTGTGGGATAAAACTTCTGTTCACTTTTATGTTTAATTTCTTCCAAGTTTGTTTATAACCCACCACCTGCATTTAAAAAAATTAAGGAGTCCCAGCACAAAGTCACTGCTGTAAATCTAGATGCATTATTTGTATGTGTATCTATTTGAGGTAGAGATTGATGCCTGTAGTTAGGATTGTGTGGTTTTTGTGTAGTTCTTTTGTGGGATAAAACTTCTGTTCACTTTTATGTTTAATTTCTTCCAAGTTTGTTTATAACCCACCACCTGCATTTAAAAAAATTAAGGAGTCCCAGGTTTGAAATTTGTTTTATTTATAACATGATTCTTAACTACTCAAAGTGGTAGTGTTTGTGGGTGGTTTTTTGGTTTGGGTTTTGAGCATAAGCCTAGAAATGTGATTTTTGTCAGATTTAAACTCTTCTTTGGGGACTAAGGTCCCCATGGAAAGCCAGGAGAACCCCCCAAATTCTGTAGCCCAGCTGGTATTTGGATAGTATACACTGGGTAACACACAGAGCCAATGGTGGAACTAAAAGAAATGGTGAATAGTGATGAGCTGATTGAAGTAATTCCTACTGTAAAAACAGCTGTAAAAACTGCAATCACTCAGTTAAAGACTGTATCATAAAGAATAGTGCAAGAAGGCTGAATAAAGGTTACATTAGCAACCACGGGTTTACCAATCTCTCCTTTGGGGGACTGAGTCTCAATATGTTTCAGTCTCAATATTCTTTACACATAGTGTTTGAATAAATTAATATCTGCGTAGTTATAAATTCACCTGTAGTTTATATGTAAATCTATGGCAAAGTTAATATATAGTAGAAATAGAAATATTATTACAATAAAATTGTTGGGGTTTTTTAGTGTATGAAAGTCTGACACTTAGAAAATCAAGTAGTTACAGTTCCCATAGCTGCCAGGGAAAATTCAGTTCCAGTCTGAACAAATGAGCTATACTACTGTCACCCGATGTGGCGACACATGCTGGGTAGCTGACGAGAGGAGTGGTGGTGAGCTCAGCCCTCTTAGCTCTTCACTCTCATGCCTCAGCAAATCCATACGAGGTAATCTTAGGCCTTTCCTGTTGTTCATATGACCTGCTTTTATCTTCAGCTACATCCAGGCAGCCCTTGCTAAAATCCATTAGAGCTTGGCAGGTCTATCTGAGAGCAGACTTGTATGGGTTAAGAGCCCTAATTAGTCACCCAAGGTTGCATTCTGTTTGTTACTCTATAAAAATGAAATCGATTGGAGGCATATGTAGCCTCAAAATAGGAATAACATCAGTTTTTAGAATAAAGTAATGGTAATCTTAAAAGAGGGGAAAATGGAAGATACAACAGGTTGCACAAACCCCCCTAAATTCCCAGAATGGAAGAAATCCCTCCAAGAGCTGTGTCTCTGTGTGTGTGGCAGCTCTTACACAGGGGGTGGTGGGGTCTGTCCCCACCAGAAGTTTATAAACCTCTCTCAAATCCTTCTGTGCTTTCCTGTCTTACCAGTGTCATGCGGTGGCAAACAGCAATGCTGTTCACCTCTGCTGTACCATGGGTACCTCTGCTGAACTACAAACCTCCTACAAACTTGTGACAATGTAGTAAGTTTCTATAGTTTGGGGTTGTTTTCTTTCTTTTCCTCATGAATGTTTAAATGATTTACAGGGTCCTTGTGCATCCGTGCCCCTGTGCCGGAGCCCAGAGCAGGGATTTGGCTGTCTCTCCCAACCTCACAGAAGAGGGCAAATAGCAGCTCAGGCTGACCGTGAAGGGGGGACATGAAGGAGAACATGAGAGATAACAAGGCAAGGGCTATTTTTCCTTTTCTCATAAATACAACAACTAAACACTGTGGCCGGGTGAGAGTGATGCTAGAGTGGATTAAAAGCCTATCTGAAGTAGAAATAGTTTGAGTTTTACTACTTCTGGACCCCATTTGGATCTGCTTCACCCCTTCTTCTCAATTGCGTAAGTCACACAATTGTTTGCTAAGCTTTGTTATAACTCTCAGGACACCCGTCCTTTCAAACAGAGAATTCTGGACCTATTCTTAGTTACAGACAATCAAGTGCCTGCCATTATACTGCGACTAGTTAGTGCTTAGATAACAATTAAATTAGTTTGTCTTCCTGAGTTGATAAAACCCTTTAATGCACTGTGTTTTAAAATGTTTAACCTGCACAACAAACTTGCATCTTAACACTGCAACGATTGCAAAGGTTGCATAGAATGTCTTGACAAATGAAACAGTAAATAGCAGAAACACTGTTAAATCTTAATCACCAGTAACTAATTGAAGTGTGTGTGTGATTATAGAACAATTGAATAATCGCATCTCTTAGCCTTACCAAGAAGTTGCCATCTGGGGTAGGAATAGTGGTGTGCTGGCAAGACCAGATGGTCTTCACATGCAGAAAGAACCTGCTTTTCATCAGTATCATGACTGCACCACTAATTAGAAAAGAATGAACAAGGCATAAGTAAAGGAGGAATTTCCAAATCTAGATTAGGCTTAAGAGATCCATTAAGATCATTTCAGGGCCAGGGTTTGAAATTATATTTGTTAATGCTGAAAACATGTGAGTATTTTTTAATGACTTGATAGTCTGAAAAGGATGTAGGCCCTTAAAACAAGATACGAATAGACTTTAGGTGCCTAATTAAAAATTATTATGAGAAAACTGTTGACTCTTACTGTCTTTCTCATGCTGGAAGCTCCCCAAATTCATGATGTTCACATTCCTACACACCCCTGCCGCCCAATTTCTGCCTAAACTCCATAGCTCAAAAATCTAGAAACGGTGCTTGAAAAGGTAGTGAGCGCCTCTCTGCAAGACAAATGCTAATACACCCAGTGCACAATAAAGTGGATACCTGCAGAGGCAGCGGTACTAATCACAAAATACAACCCTGTCTCAACTCCGTTTCCTTCTGCCTCAAAGGGAAAGGGGAAAAAAAAACCCCACCAAAAATCCCAAACCCAACCAACCAACCAACCAAAAAATCACCATTGGAGAAAGAAGAGATGGATTTACTTGGTAAATAGATATTAATGCCTAGTTCTACAAGTTTCCTACTGAGTGAAGATATTTTGGTGGATTGTCTTCCTGCTGGATTGTCAATCTCATTGGGTCCTCTTTCCACCAGAAGCTTTCTCCAGGCAAAAAATAGAGGACCTGGTCCATTTATTTGGTACCTCCAGAAATCTGGAGCACAAGGGCAAATAGCTGCTTCTACAGGTGGCCTTTGTGAGTGTATTGTGCTCTGTATGGTCTGGATTTACTGTCGTCGTGTAGATACAGTGTACTATGTAGAGTTGCCCTGCTAATGCAGGTGGTTATGTCTCAGAAACCTTGAACAGAAACACATAACTTCCTCCACTAACTCTAGATTTTGGGTTCTACTCTAGAAGGAAAGAAGTTGAAGGCAAAGATTTCGATACCTGATGAGCATATCTCTCTCACTCTTCTATGTTTTTCTTTTTTTCTTTTTTCTTTTTTTTTTTTTAAACTTTATTACATGACATTCAAACCCTTTGAGATTTTAGATAAAATCATGAAGAACCAGATATTTTCCCAGGTTCTTTCTGTAATATGCTCAAACACATTGTCCTTAAAATCTTGAAGATTCAGACAAGAGTATGAATCATGTAAGTTCTGAAAGAGGTTAGATTTCTCAAAATGGAGACTTGAGATCCAGCTAAACTAATGTTCATCAGATATATGTATCTTATATTTTTACAGATTTTTAGAAAGAAATTAAATAGCACGTTTTTAACTCTCCAAAACTGGCCGTTATTAGATAACTTCTTTCTGAGAAAGTTTAACTGGTTTTATAAAGTAGTTTAGTGCCAGTCACTCTCACAGAGTTAACTGGAAGTAACTCCTTTTTTTTCTGATATCAGGAACCAGTCTGTACTTTCAAAAAATAAGAGTTGATATCCTTTATGAATCTTCCATTTTTCTAAGAATTGTTACTAATTCTTTACTTATTCCAGCACCTATGCATTCTTTGATGCTAGAACTCCATAGGGTATATGATTCCTTTGGAAATTAATTCCATGTGTTGGATTTTAGTTAAGACAAATAATGTAGGTAGTGTTCTAAACTTGGTATGTACCAGTTTTCTACAACGTTAATTAACAGCGGGGTAAGTATTTAACATAAGAAATCTAAGCTCCAGTGCCTTATTATGTTATTCTTTAATGCAAATGCTATTGCTATTTAATGCAAGTGTACTTTTCCTAAACAGAATTGCAATGGTCAAACCTCATAAGCTCCAGGACACATTTACTGAGTCTCACCCTTTCCCTTCTGACCCTGGAATAGAAAGTAGACAAAGGAACAGCCAAGGATAAAATACCAGAAGTGAAAGATGATCACAACTAAGAAATGAGAAGCAAAATTCTGGCAAAAACTAAGGGTTTTCTTTTTATTCACTTTTTGTTATACAGAAGCTAATAGAATACAGATCCCTATCCAGATCTACTGGCAAATGGATTGACTTGCAGAATTGATGCAGCACAGATGATCTGTACAGACCCTATAAAAGGAACCTCTGATTTGTTTAAAACTGTCAGTCTTATTCATACACTTTGATGCTGAGGTCTGGTAGTATGTATGATGGGCTAAGGGTAAAACTGACTAATACTCCTAGAAAAAAAATTGTCTGTCTTTTAGTTTGTTGTGTCAGAAAGAAGACTGAGATGGGGAATTTATAATAAAATGAAAATTTAAAATAAATTTCTCTTTCCTTTTGCCATATTTCACTCAATAATGGAACAGCTTTGAAACTGGAGATGCTTTTAACCCATTGTCAAAGCTAATAGTAACATTATTTATCAGCAGTATTTACTCAGGTGCTGTAAAGCTAGGGTCTATATAGCCTGTTAACACTGGGACATGAATTGATCTCTTTCTGTCTCCATCATGTTCTTGAGCATACATCAAAAGAGGCTGCACAGGAAAGTAATCTCAGATGTTTTCCATCTTTATGTTCTGAAAAGTGAGTGCCACTAATTTAATGGACTGGGAAGGGTTCCTGAATCGGAAACAACAATGGATAGCTTTGTCAAAGATTAATTTGGTTTATTTTTGGTTTCTGATGTTTCAAGTGGGTTTTCAAGGATGTTGGGGGGTGGGGGGAACCTCTTTCAATCAGAAAGCTTAAAAATGTTGGGTTTTGTTCTCCTCTCTTTGAAGGAGACAAAATATTCTTACGTGAGTGTGTATTTAACAGCATACGTGCATATGCACTCACATAAGTTTTATTCATAGAACATTCATAAGAATGCAAAGCTGATCTCTGGAAACGTCCTGTGCCGTTTTGATCTGACCTCTGATTCCATGGGTTTCCTACATCAGCCAGGCCACAGGCAGGGCTGTGCCTGAGAAGGCAGCTGATATATGGTATTTTGTTTTCTCCCCCACTGTCTACCATATGTCCCCATTATTTATGAATTCAAACCCTGCTCTGATGATTGGGTCATTCAGTACTTTTTAAATACTAGCTCCAAATCCCACCCTCTTTCTTCTGGCTAATATTTCATCCATGTGTCTTCATCCCGTCTCACTCCTTGCCCAGACGTGCTTTTCAACCTTTTTTCTGTCTTCGCTGGGTCCTCAGTTAATTCCCGTGGGGACCCCCCTGCAGCCCCAGGGACTCTGCTCCTTTCTCTGGTACCATTTTTTTTGCCCCAGTAACTCACAGTTCTTCCTTTGCATGCTAGTGCCTTATCAGATATATCTCTTCTCATGCCTCCTGCTTTTTATATTCTTGGTCTTTTTCTCCCTTTTTCCCAGGGCTAGCCCCAGTCTGTGCGCTGCACATCAATCCCTATTTTTCTTTTAATGGATTCTAATCCCATTTCCCTGCACTCTCATCTTCTTTCCCCTTTCTCTTGTCTTTTCTGTAAATGAATATGGCAACGGCTTACTGAGATCCGTGGAGACACAGGGCATGTGCTCTTAAATTCCTACATCTGGCCTTAGTGTCACAGGAGACATCTTCCTTGAGCAACTTCTGCTGAAACCTAAGAAACCTTGCTTAATAGGAGCAGAATTTATCAAGCCCCTTCCTTATGAAATTTCAGGTCTTTGTTCAAAATCTTGGAGACACTAACACATTTCTGAGACAAGTACATCAAGTTGGGGGATGGTGAGTTCATTTTTTAAACGTGGACAGAAGACTGTACCACACTTTTGAGGCAGTCAAATAATTATGGTATTTCTGCAGAATACCTAAGATGGAAAATTCCAGTCTAAACAACAAAAAAGTTTTCAAAGTTATGAGCAACTAAAAAATTTCTCCCTGTTCCCGATGATGGGGAACTGACAGACTTATTTGGTACTGATTGGACTGATTTATTTGGTTCCCAGAAAGTTGTTCCATAGCATTCGAAAAGGCTTGGCAAAATTTATAGCTTTTATACAATAGGTGGGAGAGATTAACTTGCTTTGCACATAATGAGAACAAAGTAATTTCTGAGGCATGCTTTTGGTGTGTTTTGTTTTCCATTTTTATTAATCCACTGAGAGGCATTGGTTTATTTACTGGAACTCTACTTTCTGTAATCATAAGGAATTTATTCTACTAAAGAAAATTACTTTCTTCAACCTCCAAACCTGCATCTTTTTAACAAGGAAATGTAAACAATTTTTAGTGTTTTCTGTTCCTGAACATGAAACTTCTTGCTGTAAAGCCCACATGTGCTATGCCTTTCTGCCTGTTCTTCACATGATTTTCAAATCAGCTTAGCTGCCCTGGGAAGTAGATCAAGGCTACACTCAATGCTGTGCCACTGCTCAGGTGTTAGTCTTTGCTGAGTACTGCCTTACAAGCCAGCATGAGGTAAGAGTCAAGGATTAAATCTGTGCTTGAGGCAAACTATTGCATTTCCCATTTCACATCATGATGATTTTGTGGCTTGGGCAGAAGAAGAACAGTGTGTGTGGCTTGTTACTTTAATCAACTTAATTACAAATACTCTGTGTGAACTGGAGAAAGTTCTTCCAAGTTTTCTGCAGTTTCTGTAAGTGTAGAAAGTGCATGAGGAATACTTCAAAGACTGAGTGTGAATTCGATGATGCTATTTTAACTTCAAATTTTTGTTTTAGCAGAGTTCTGTGGATTCATAGAATAAGAAGAGAATTGGCTTGGGGAAGTGAAAGAAAATAGGAAAGAAAGTAAGAAAGGAAAAACAGAAATCACAGATGGATGATACTATAAATGGATGAAACTGTAAATAATAAACACCACAATTGTCAGCTATTTACAGAATTAGATCAGTTAAAATCAATAGAAGACAATGACACTTCAATACAGACAAATATAGAACAAGGAGGACTTTTACAGAGACATGCACTTGGCAGTGCTTGTTTGGGAAATAATGGGGAAAAAAATAGAAGAGATAAATATGCTGGGACAGATACAGAGCTGGTGTAGATGGGCAAGGTACAGCTTTTCCTGGTTATTTAGCTTCCCTGCCAAGTAAACACACTTCAGAACCAACATATTCAGACCCAGTTACCTGCAGCAAGCCTGCAAGTGTCTATTAAAGGAAGGAAGAATTAAGAATTAATTCTTCTTAAAAAGCATGATAAAAACCTTCATCTGCTCCTCCCTTTGCGCTGGTGCCTAGCAATAAGGGCTGATAAATGCTGCCATTCTCATGGAATAATGTTTTACACTCACTCTACACAAGTGAGAAAGATCACACAAGATCATGGGTACTGGAGGGAAGGTCAGTATCCAGAAGGATGATAAAAGGGAGAAATGAAAAAGCAACAAGTAATGCATTTAGGAGAAAGAAAAAATACGTTATGAGAGCATACTGCGTTTAGAACTTTCTGCTGTTGCAGCAGCCTAGCTCAGCAGGAGGGGAGCTGCTTTCCATCTCCAAGTCCATACCCACAGAGCAGGGAGACTCTTTCCCCCTCCTCCCTAGTCAACATACTGCAATAGGACGCAGGTAGCCCCTGCATTTTTCTGGGCCACATCTTTAGAAGGTGACTGAGTGAGTCTTGTGTCTTCATTTTAAAGGTATATTTCACCCTGTGTTTACTGTTATGCACAGGAATATCAGTGGTCTCTTGCCTCTATGTCATCTGCCATAATGGTTTAGTGAAGTTCTGGCAATGAATGGTGCTTTGTTGTTGTCCTGTTATCTCTGCTTTGTAGTCAGTTCCACCTATTTCATAACTGGAATGACTGGGTTTGGGGAAATGGAGTTCATGAGCTGTGCAGGGCTCTACTCCCTTGGACTCCTTGAAGGAAAGAGGGAGCTCAGCCATTCACTGGAGACTCTTTTTATTATTATGGCTCTCAGAAGCCTTCAAACATTAAAGATACGTTACTGTCAATATACTAAGATAATTTTTAAAAACTTCAACTTTGCAATAGAGTCAGACTATTCGTTACCATTGATTGAATAGCACTGTTGAGTCCAATTCCTCAAGCACTGCTGAGTATCTTCTAAACTGCCACTGAAATTACTTCCTGCAAAAGTATGAAACAACTTCTGTCATTGCCTTGTGGATTTGAGAGGCAAATCTATATAGGAAATATTAATTGTAAATTATCATAAGTGTGTATCAGACTTCCTTCTTATGGGAATCAGTGAACCTGGCCAAATGGGTAAGCCGTGTCTTTATAATACCAAGCTCAAATGACTGAGCACTGTAAGGAATCCGCATGGTATATGCTTCAGTATATGTGGATACCAACATGTACCAAGGGTGTGTGGCAAGTCAGTACCTCTAAAGAGAAACCTATGTTTGTACAGATAAAAGCATATAGGGGGACAGCATCTGGAACAGGACTAACAAGGATCAGTTAGATCACAGAAACTCCCTTAAGAAGCCTAAAGGACTAGAGAAGGAATTTGGATTCAGTGATCTGTCCTTGTGGTTTCCCTGATGATTTCCCCTGAATCACTGGCTTCATGTGGCCCCTATGCCAGAAATAATATATCAGGATGTAAGAGAACTCATCTCCTGACAGTCCTCAGGACAAGCTCTTTGAGAGAAGAGGGAGACAAACCCTCTTGCAACCGACAGCCCAAGCAAACAGTAATGGATGACTTAGAAGAAGCAAGCAAAAGAGTGACACCAGGCCCAGAGGCTGTCTAGTCCAGCAGCTAAGTCTAGCAGTTAAAAATGCATCACAGAATTGGCTTAGTGAGAATAATCTGCTATCAACAAACAGTAGAAAAAAAACTTGTTTCATCTGGCTGCAATTTCTGCCAGTCATCCTTGTCCATTAGCAGCATAAATAGTGCGCACACTGATAGGAGCCATCATAAACATATATTCTCTCCCACTGGAAGGTTTAATAAATATTGGTAGCTCCTAAAAATGGCTATAATGTTTATTGATTTAAGCCTCTGAGATTCTACTAAGGAATAATCTGTGGGTTTCATAATGTAAATCATATGGATGTCTATATAGACTTTTAAAACACAAAGTCACTGCTGTAAATCTAGATGCATTATTTGTATGTGTATCTATTTGAGGTAGAGATTGATGCCTGTAGTTAGGATTGTGTGGTTTTTGTGTAGTTCTTTTGTGGGATAAAACTTCTGTTCACTTTTATGTTTAATTTCTTCCAAGTTTGTTTATAACCCACCACCTGCATTTAAAAAAATTAAGGAGTCCCAGGTTTGAAATTTGTTATCTTTATAACATGATTCTTAACTACTCAAAGTGGTAGTGTTTGTGGGTGGTTTTTTGGTTTGGGTTTTGAGCATAAGCCTAGAAATGTGATTTTTGTCAGATTTAAACTCTTCTTTGGGGACTAAGGTCCCCATGGAAAGCCAGGAGAACCCCCCAAATTCTGTAGCCCAGCTGGTATTTGGATAGTATACACTGGGTAACACACAGAGCCAATGGTGGAACTAAAAGAAATGGTGAATAGTGATGAGCTGATTGAAGTAATTCCTACTGTAAAAACAGCTGTAAAAACTGCAATCACTCAGTTAAAGACTGTATCATAAAGAATAGTGCAAGAAGGCTGAATAAAGGTTACATTAGCAACCACGGGTTTACCAATCTCTCCTTTGGGGGACTGAGTCTCAATATGTTTCAGTCTCAATATTCTTTACACATAGTGTTTGAATAAATTAATATCTGCGTAGTTATAAATTCACCTGTAGTTTATATGTAAATCTATGGCAAAGTTAATATATAGTAGAAATAGAAATATTATTACAATAAAATTGTTGGGGTTTTTTAGTGTATGAAAGTCTGACACTTAAAAAATCAAGTAGTTACAGTTCCCATAGCTGCCAGGGAAAATTCAGTTCCAGTCTGAACAAATGAGCTATACTACTGTCACCCGATGTGGCGACACATGCTGGGTAGCTGACGAGAGGAGTGGTGGTGAGCTCAGCCCTCTTAGCTCTTCACTCTCATGCCTCAGCAAATCCATACGAGGTAATCTTAGGCCTTTCCTGTTGTTCATATGACCTGCTTTTATCTTCAGCTACATCCAGGCAGCCCTTGCTAAAATCCATTAGAGCTTGGCAGGTCTATCTGAGAGCAGACTTGTATGGGTTAAGAGCCCTAATTAGTCACCCAAGGTTGCATTCTGTTTGTTACTCTATAAAAATGAAATCGATTGGAGGCATATGTAGCCTCAAAATAGGAATAACATCAGTTTTTAGAATAAAGTAATGGTAATCTTAAAAGAGGGGAAAATAGAAGATACAACAGGTTGCACAAAACCCCCTAAATTCCCAGAATGGAAGAAATCCCTCCAAGAGCTGTGTCTCTGTGTGTGTGGCAGCTCTTACACAGGGGGTGGTGGGGTCTGTCCCCACCAGAAGTTTATAAACCTCTCTCAAATCCTTCTGTGCTTTCCTGTCTTACCAGTGTCATGCGGTGGCAAACAGCAATGCTGTTCACCTCTGCTGTACCATGGGTACCTCTGCTGAACTACAAACCTCCTACAAACTTGTGACAATGTAGTAAGTTTCTATAGTTTGGGGTTGTTTTCTTTCTTTTCCTCATGAATGTTTAAATGATTTACAGGGTCCTTGTGCATCCGTGCCCCTGTGCCGGAGCCCAGAGCAGGGATTTGGCTGTCTCTCCCAACCTCACAGAAGAGGGCAAATAGCAGCTCAGGCTGACCATGAAGGGGGGACATGAAGGAGAACATTAGAGATAACAAGGCAATGGCTATTTTTCCTTTTCTCATAAATATAACAACTAAACACTGTGGCTGGGTGAGAGTGATGCTAGAGTGGATTAAAAGCCTATCTGAAGTAGAAATAGTTTGAGTTTTACTACTTCTGGACCCCATTTGGATCTGCTTCACCCCTTCTTCTCAATTGCGTAAGTCACACAATTGTTTGCTAAGCTTTGTTATAACTCTCAGGACACCCGTCCTTTCAAACAGAGAATTCTGGACCTATTCTTAGTTACAGACAATCAAGTGCCTGCCATTATACTGTGACTAGTTAGTGCTTAGATAACAATTAAATTAGTTTGTCTTCCTGAGTTGATAAAACCCTTTAATGCACTGTGTTTTAAAATGTTTAACCTGCACAACAAACTTGCATCTTAACACTGCAACGATTGCAAAGGTTGCATAGAATGTCTTGACAAATGAAACAGTAAATAGCAGAAACACTGTTAAATCTTAATCACCAGTAACTAATTGAAGTGTGTGTGTGATTATAGAACAATTGAATAATCGCATCTCTTAGCCTTACCAAGAAGTTGCCATCTGGGGTAGGAATAGTGGTGTGCTGGCAAGACCAGATGGTCTTCACATGCAGAAAGAACCTGCTTTTCATCAGTATCATGACTGCACCACTAATTAGAAAAGAATGAACAAGGCATAAGTAAAGGAGGAATTTCCAAATCTAGATTAGGCTTAAGAGATCCATTAAGATCATTTCAGGGCCAGGGTTTGAAATTATATTTGTTAATGCTGAAAACATGTGAGTATTTTTTAATGACTTGATAGTCTGAAAAGGATGTAGGCCCTTAAAACAAGATACAAATAGACTTTAGGTGCCTAATTAAAAATTATTATGAGAAAACTGTTGACTCTTACTGTCTTTCTCATGCTGGAAGCTCCCCAAATTCATGATGTTCACATTCCTACACACCCCTGCCACCCAATTTCTGCCTAAACTCCATAGCTCAAAAATCTAGAAACGGTGATTGAAAAGGTAGTGAGCGCCTCTCTGCAAGACAAATGCTAATACACCCAGTGCACAATAAAGTGGATACCTGCAGAGGCAGCGGTACTAATCACAAAATACAACCCTGTCTCAACTCCATTTCCTTCTGCCTCAAAGGGAAAGGGGAAAAAAAAAACCCACCAAAAATCCCAAACCCAACCAACCAACCAACCAAAAAATCACCATTGGAGAAAGAAGAGATGGATTTACTTGGTAAATAGATATTAATGCCTAGTTCTACAAGTTTCCTACTGAGTGAAGATATTTTGGTGGATTGTCTTCCTGCTGGATTGTCAATCTCATTGGGTCCTCTTTCCACCAGAAGCTTTCTCCAGGCAAAAAATAGAGGACCTGGTCCATTTATTTGGTACCTCCAGAAATCTGGAGCACAAGGGCAAATAGCTGCTTCTACAGGTGGCCTTTGTGAGTGTATTGTGCTCTGTATGGTCTGGATTTACTGTCGTCGTGTAGATACAGTGTACTATGTAGAGTTGCCCTGCTAATGCAGGTGGTTATGTCTCAGAAACCTTGAACAGAAACACATAACTTCCTCCACTAACTCTAGATTTTGGGTTCTACTCTAGAAGGAAAGAAGTTGAAGGCAAAGATTTCGATACCTGATGAGCATATCTCTCTCACTCTTCTATGTTTTTCTTTTTTTCTTTTTTCTTTTTTTTTTTTTAAACTTTATTACATGACATTCAAACCCTTTGAGATTTTAGATAAAATCATGAAGAACCAGATATTTTCCCAGGTTCTTTCTGTAATATGCTCAAAAACATTGTCCTTAAAATCTTGAAGATTCAGACAAGAGTATGAATCATGTAAGTTCTGAAAGAGGTTAGATTTCTCAAAATGGAGACTTGAGATCCAGCTAAACTAATGTTCATCAGATATATGTATCTTATATTTTTACAGATTTTTAGAAAGAAATTAAATAGCACGTTTTTAACTCTCCAAAACTGGCAGTTATTAGATAACTTCTTTCTGAAAAAATTTAACTGGTTTTATAAAGTAGTTTAGTGCCAGTCACTCTCACAGAGTTAACTGGAAGTAACTCCTTTTTTTTCTGATATCATGAATCAGTCTGTACTTTCAAAAAATAAGAGTTGATATCCTTTATGAATCTTCCATTTTTCTAAGAATTGTTACTAATTCTTTACTTATTCCAGCACCTATCCATTCTTTGATGCTAGAACTCCATAGGGTATATGATTCCTTTGGAAATTAATTCCATGTGTTGGATTTTAGTTAAGACAAATAATGTAGGTAGTGTTCTAAACTTGGTATGTACCAGTTTTCTACAACGTTAATTAACAGCGGGGTAAGTATTTAACATAAGAAATCTAAGCTCCAGTGCCTTATTATGTTATTCTTTAATGCAAATGCTATTGCTATTTAATGCAAGTGTACTTTTCCTAAACAGAATTGCGATGGTCAAACCTCATAAGCTCCAGGACACATTTACTGAGTCTCACCCTTTCCCTTCTGACCCTGGAATAGAAAGTAGACAAAGGAACAGCCAAGGATAAAATACCAGAAGTGAAAGATGATCACAACTAAGAAATGAGAAGCAAAATTCTGGCAAAAACTAAGGGTTTTCTTTTTATTCACTTTTTGTTATACAGAAGCTAATAGAATACAGATCCCTATCCAGATCTACTGGCAAATGGATTGACTTGCAGAATTGATGCAGCACAGATGATCTGTACAGACCCTATAAAAGGAACCTCTGATTTGTTTAAAACTGTCAGTCTTATTCATACACTTTGATGCTGAGGTCTGGTAGTATGTATGATGGGCTAAGGGTAAAACTGACTAATACTCCTAGAAAAAAAATTGTCTGTCTTTTAGTTTGTTGTGTCAGAAAGAAGACTGAGATGGGGAATTTATAATAAAATGAAAATTTAAAATAAATTTCTCTTTCCTTTTGCCATATTTCACTCAATAATGGAACAGCTTTGAAACTGGAGATGCTTTTAACCCATTGTCAAAGCTAATAGTAACATTATTTATCAGCAGTATTTACTCAGGTGCTGTAAAGCTAGGGTCTATATAGCCTGTTAACACTGGGACATGAATTGATCTCTTTCTGTCTCCATCATGTTCTTGAGCATACATCAAAAGAGGCTGCACAGGAAAGTAATCTCAGATGTTTTCCATCTTTATGTTCTGAAAAGTGAGTGCCACTAATTTAATGGACTGGGAAGGGTTCCTGAATCGGAAACAACAATGGATAGCTTTGTCAAAGATTAATTTGGTTTATTTTTGGTTTCTGATGTTTCAAGTGGGTTTTCAAGGATGTTGGGGGGTGGGGGGAACCTCTTTCAATCAGAAAGCTTAAAAATGTTGGGTTTTGTTCTCCTCTCTTTGAAGGAGACAAAATATTCTTACGTGAGTGTGTATTTAACAGCATACGTGCATATGCACTCACATAAGTTTTATTCATAGAACATTCATAAGAATGCAAAGCTGATCTCTGGAAACGTCCTGTGCCGTTTTGATCTGACCTCTGATTCCATGGGTTTCCTACATCAGCCAGGCCACAGGCAGGGCTGTGCCTGAGAAGGCAGCTGATATATGGTATTTTGTTTTCTCCCCCACTGTCTACCATATGTCCCCATTATTTATGAATTCAAACCCTGCTCTGATGATTGGGTCATTCAGTACTTTTTAAATACTAGCTCCAAATCCCACCCCCTTTCTTCTGGCTAACATTTCATCCATGTGTCTTCATCCCGTCTCACTCCTTGCCCAGACATGCTTTTCAACCTTTTTTCTGTCTTCGCTGGGTCCTCAGTTAATTCCCGTGGGGACCCCCCTGCAGCCCCACGGACTCTGCTCCTTTCTCTGGTACCATTTTTTTTGCCCCAGTAACTCACAGTTCTTCCTTTGCATGCTAGTGCCTTATCAGATATATCTCTTCTCATGCCTCCTGCTTTTTATATTCTTGGTCTTTTTCTCCCTTTTTCCCAGGGCTAGCCCCAGTCTGTGCGCTGCACATCAATCCCTATTTTTCTTTTAATGGATTCTAATCCCATTTCCCTGCACTCTCATCTTCTTTCCCCTTTCTCTTGTCTTTTCTGTAAATGAATATGGCAACGGCTTACTGAGATCCGTGGAGACACAGGGCATGTGCTCTTAAATTCCTACATCTGGCCTTAGTGTCACAGGAGACATCTTCCTTGAGCAACTTCTGCTGAAACCTAAGAAACCTTGCTTAATAGGAGCAGAATTTATCAAGCCCCTTCCTTATGAAATTTCAGGTCTTTGTTCAAAATCTTGGAGACACTAACACATTTCTGAGACAAGTACATCAAGTTGGGGGATGGTGAGTTCATTTTTTAAACGTGGACAGAAGACTGTACCACACTTTTGAGGCAGTCAAATAATTATGGTATTTCTGCAGAATACCTAAGATGGAAAATTCCAGTCTAAACAACAAAAAAGTTTTCAAAGTTATGAGCAACTAAAAAATTAAAACCAGGGTCTTAAAATAGAAACTGTTAAGCAATCTTACTAATAGCTGGTATTACCAGCCCCACCTATATAAAATGTAAGCATTGCTATTCTAATAGCCTAAATGCACTAAATACCATTAATGTAATCTTAGTAATCGCTACCAGAAAGATGTGGCTGCTGTTTTCTTTACTTTATTGATCTGCCAAAATTATAAAGTGGCAGTACTTTATGTAAGAGCATTACTTTATGTAAGTTTTATTTAAAAGCATAACTGGAGAGTGATGACAGAACAGTTTATATACTAATGTGGTAAATATAGCCAGAACTCTGTTCAATATGTCAAGAAAGAAAAAAGCCACTAAAAATGCTATTTATTCGCTACAATTAAAGAAAAGGTTGAGGGTTTGGGTGGGATTTTGTTTTGGTTTTAACTTTCAAATGGTGTCCCTAAAAGAAGAAATATATATATTAGGGCCCAGAAGCATGAACAAAGTACTTTACTGACTGATCCACAGTAAATTTTGAACACATTCAGATCCTATTGTGTTGGTGAATTTCTTTGCAATAAAATTAATAACGTTGTCAAGGTGTATTTTCATACTGCACCTCAGAGTTCATTTTTATATGAGAACTACCTTTTTTTCCACCTCTCATTTAGCACAGAAGTCTCCTAGCTGCTATTATTATACGAACAATTAAAAAAAAATAATTAGGTCACTGTTCTGTTGAAGTTCAACACTTCGTGCCATTTATTTGTTGCTTTTGGTTTGTAAAAGATGTTGCTCATGGCAAAGCTGCTGTTTCATAGTAGTTCTGTTCTTTGTATTTTTGCTTTCCTTCTTTGCTTTGTAAATGATGTGTGTTCTCTTAGCTTTTAAAAAATGACTACTGAGTAGAGAAAGCTGTAAGACTTGAACCTGTGAAATATCTTAGATAATCTTCAACATGATGTTCTGTTCCTTGCTATCTAAATAAAAATTTAGAATATGCAAAAAGAGAGAAGTTCAGTGATGAGGAATCTTGACATAGGGCGAAAAATTCAGGAGATATTGGGGAGCCCACTGAAAATGTCAATATGTTAAGCAGCACCTTACTTCACCAGTACTTAGGGGCATGCTTATGCCCATTTTCATTCTTCTGCAGTGAAAAATGTGGCTCAGAGACTTGCAAGTTATTGGAGGCCCAAAGAAAGAAAACCACATCGATTAGTGCAGTGGACACTTAATTTAATTAGGAATGGAGGGCAGTGAAGCTCCATTTATACTTGCACCATTTGTTGACACCAATGGTTGGGCTAACAGGTGCAGAGCTGAGCTGTGTGCATTTTCATTCACAGCAGAAATGTGCCAAGATGTTTTCTAGATATTGCCCACGAGCGTTAGACTCCTAGCCCATATATGTAATGAGCCTATAAAGAGGGTGTTAATGACAATGATTCAAAGCACCACTGCCTTTTTTTCCCATTCTAGTTATCTGTGCGGCTCCTATTGGCTCCAGTAAGCCTGCCTTAGTTCTCCTGCTAGCGCATTAATGAAGAATTTGCATTTCAGCATGAAATTGGTATAATTCCTTGTGATTTAATTAAGGAATTTTTGTGTGAAATCAACTCCTGTTCACGTCCTAATCAGTTGCCTTGTGGGTCATCTGGTCAAAATGGCATGTGCAGATTCAACAAAAACAGGTTTTTCAGGCAATTAAACCATCAAGGGATAAGAGGGAAAATCCTTTTGTGGATTAATTCCCAGTTAAAAGCTAGAAGATAAAGGGTGGGAATAAATGGTCAGTTTTTGCCTAAAAGAGAGATTACGTATGTGATCCCATTGAGATTTGTGTTGCATGTTTAATGTCTTCATACATTCCTTTTTAAATATGAAAAGAATAGGCAGAAGTCTAATAGGAGAGTCCAATACTTACTGTGAAGAATTGCAGCAAGTTCCCATAATTGGATGATAAGCTGGTGGGTGAAGATCAATTTTGATAAATGCAAAATAATACACTTGGAAAATAACATTTATAAATGCATATAAATGATGGGCTCTAACCTAACATTACAGAAAAGATTTTGGTGTCATTGCAGATATTTCTTAGTAAATGTTAGATCATTGCTCACAGCAGAAAAAAAAAAAAAGACAAATTGAATGCTAAGAATTATTAGGAAAGGGATTGACAGCAAAATAGAAAAGCACCATTATGCAACAGAATAAATCTATGGTGCTCCCACATCTTGATAACTACAAACAATTCTGATCATCTTATCTGAAAAGGCTGCATTAGAGCTGGATTAAAAAAAAAAAAAAAAGACAAGATTGATAAAAGATGTGGAACGAAGCCTGTGTAAGGAGAGGCTAAATAAGCATTTCAGCTTTGAAAAGAGATGATTGAAGGATAGAGGTGTATAAAACTGTGAATGTCCTAGAGAAGATGAAGGGGATGGGGGAATATTCACTTTTTCTTATGACAGAAACAGAATAAAAATGTCCAGCGGCAACTTTACAACAAAATAAAGTACTTGTCATGCGACATAGAATTAAATTGGAATACCCTTTGACAGGAGGTTGTGATAGCCAAAAGTGCAAATGGGTTCAAAAAGAATTTGGCAAATTCATGAAGGATAAATCTGTCAGTGTCTGTTAAAATTATGGTTTAGATGCGGTCCTTACGTTCAATGTACTGAAACATTAATTGACTATTTTTACACTATTTTTACACTCATCCTTGGACATCTGCTACTGGCCAGTAGAAGCAATTAAATTCTGAGCTAGATGGACCTTAAGTCTGACGCGGCTTGATCACTGTCATGAAGCTTACAGTCTTCCTCCAGGGATGGCAAATCTTGGGGGACATTGATGAAGACAGTTTGTAAAGACTTTGTGCATCACTTTACTTTTGCTGTCCTTTGATAATTAGAGAGATAAAACAATATGCAAATCATTAGTTAATAAATAATTATTGCACACAATAACCTAGGACAGAATGAGAACAAAACAAATTTTGAGATGTTTCCACTGCAGCTGAATGCAGATCTGTTTAATCAGTTTTTCATTCTAACAAGTGCAGATACACACCATCCTCCCTTTTCAATATTTGCTCCTCAAGAGAAAAGTTCTGTGTCTGCATGGGAAACGATGACTCTTTTAGGTACAACTGCTGTCTTTAGTTTGTTTATTTGTCTGACATGACAGTCAAGAACCATTAGGAAGCTTTTTCATGGTAGCACTCTACCAGCACTATATTCTCATTTTTATCTGCAGTGAGGAGAAATAGATATTTACTTTTCTTGTGTTCCTGTACTATAATGATAAATCTAGTATTTTCCCTAAAGACCAGCCACTGTGTGACAGGTATTTGAAAGTGCACCTAGCCATTGAGCAGGTGCTGGAAAGACTTCAGCAGCTGTAAATTTTAAGGGAGGGGAGAGGAAACATTTGTACTAAGGAGTCCCTTGTGCTTTTCAAGAAGAGAAATATTTTCAGGCTTTGTATTCCTATAATCTGTGATGTCTGGAACATCTTTCAGCAGGTGTAGCGACAGTGCTATTGTAAATGTTAATGGTCTGTTGGGCTTTTTGGCCCTCCTAGCTCCATACTCCAGTTGGAGTTAAGATATTTAATGTATGATCTTCTCCCTCTGTTTGCTTGTACTTTTTATTCAGTTGGAGAAAGGAATCCATGACTAATTAGACAATGAATTTCAACCTAGTAATTTATTTAAATAGCTTTGTAATTCATTGGTGTGAGCATTTCTGTGACAAAATGCTGGTCAGGAAACATTTATGGAAAAACTCTTTAGGCTTGTAGGAAGAGATGTTATGAAGGATTTAAACATGTAAGGTACATACTGTAGCAGGCTTCACACAGTACGTGGGGAGAATCAGGATACGACAGTACAGTCTGGCCCAGACAGAGCTCCCTTGCTATGCTTGATTTAGGAGAAAGCACTACCCTGTGTCTGAGCTATTACCATATTGCTGCTGACAGATTATATTATCTCAAGCATAGCCCACAACAGCTGCCTTGCATCCAGCTAGGCAGTTAGCAAGGACAGGGGATTTCAGATAACCTTTTGCCTGTATGAAGGTATAGCCCATACCTAGAAGTGAAGACTGAAAATCGTCGCCATAGAAGGCAGGGAGTAGTCAGTGCTAGCCAGTATAAAGCTTTGGGCATACATAAATGTCTCAAATCCTGTCCTGCTCTCCAGCTGAGGTATACCTTGCTCAGGGCCAGAGTGAAGGATCCTATGAGTCTCATCTTTATCTACATTTCTGAAAAGAGCCCCTTACAACTTCCCACCCAGGATACAAGGTGGGAGAAGGGGCAGCAGCAGCTTCTCTCCGTTGCTGAAGACCCCAAATGGGCATGGGCACTCCTAGTCCATGCAGGAGTGTGTGGCCGAGCTCAGCACAGCATTAACACTCATGAGCTGCACTCATGATGCCAAAGGGTAGGTCAAGCTTGTTAGGATGCTTAACTGAGTCTGAACAGCTTAATTGGAAAGCATAAATGCAGCAAATCTGATGCATCTGAATGCAATCTGAATGTTATGTACAGGAGCCATGGGGATCCCACCTCTGGGGTTTGCAGATAAATATGCTCTGTGTGGCAGTTCATAAGGGGTGGACAGAAGTTCTCACGGATTCAGGAAATCCATGGCTGGATCTTTCTAAGATACTTTTCAGATGAAGAAGTGCCAATAACCTCAAGTATAAAATTAGAAGATTTTAATTCCTAGGCATTTAGAAAATGAATGCTTTATCAACAAAGCTTAAAATGTGGTTAACTTAGTAGAAGGGAAGCCTTTGGGATATCCATATTAAACACATTAACCCCCTTAATGAAGATCTCTGTCTAAACCATTAAATGTAGCAACCCTTCCATCTGGGAAGCACTGGCCTCTGTTGGTTCATATTGAAAGAATACTCCTTGTATTTACACAGCCCTTTTAATTGCAGGATCTTAATGTGCTTTTACAAACTGCGCCTATGCCCTAGGAGGAGGAGGCAACTACTTCGCTACAGATAACTGCAGAGAATAATATAACAGCTACTTTGTGTAGTCCCTATAGACATGAATGGAGATTACTTCAGAGCATCTTAGATCAGGATTCTACAGCTATTTGTCTATGACTTGACCATTGGGATCATGGTGCCCCTCAGTTAGCGTAAGCCACAGCATCAACTGAACCTGCAATTCCAGAGCTCAGGACAAGATTCAGAGAGCTTAGGGTCTGTGTAACTTGGGGATTGGGCAAGGTTTAGGCTCCTAAGTTACAGGGAGCACTGTTACTGAGCCCCAAAATCAGCATTGCCTTCCACTCTGACACTTAAGATTTGTTAAGTGCCTGTGCTTGCATACAAATTTACAAATGAGAGAGAGAGCAGCTAGGCCCTTTTGCAAATAGAGATGAAACAGACACTTCTAAGTGCCAGAAGCATCAACCAAATTCCCTGTGTATGCCTGTGCCTACTGGTGTCTTCAGCAGTAAGCATAGGTGAGTGGAAGAGAATTTGCTTCTACCTTCTTTACCATAGCCCAGTGGTCAGAGCATGTGCTCAGAAAGTGGGAAGCCTGCTTTAAATTGCCCTGACCTATAGGCAATAAGAATGGGGGAATTTGCATGTGGAAAAACAGTCAAAGTATACCTGCGAGGAGAGAGAGGGAGTGAGATAAAGTGGCCTTATAGCCTATTGCTTAAAGCATTCTTAATTCATAGGCAGGAAAGTCCCTCTTCCAAAGTCATCTTCTGTTTTTTATCTGATGAATGTTTACTGCAAAATACATGTAAAATTTAATGTTTCCCAAGGACTGCAGATGTTCCTTGAATCAGAAATAAGCACTTATCTATGCAGGATGCAGCCCATCTGAAAGGCAGAAGAGGGAAAATAGGAATCTGCTGCCTTGGAACCAAAGCACAATCAAATCTGTAGGATTCATTGCACTGGAAACTGAACCTTAAGAAAATGAATGTAATTTATATATTCCAGGCTAGAAGTTAGCTAATGAAAGACCGGGGAAGAAAGGGCGGAAAAGTAAATTGTGCTCTGTAAATCACAAGAGATCTGTAGACTTCAACGAGAGTTGGTAGCAGACTTTCTGGCTAGCTCTAATCAATGCCAGATGCACATATTGTAGCTTTAAAGGATTTGGGATAAACTGGGAAAAATGAGCATGTATTAACTAGGTTTATGACCCACACTGTACATGACTTCAGATGTGTTTAGAAAGGATTTGGAACAGACAGAGATGTACAGCCCAACGCATAGTCTGGTGCCAACTCCACCCAGGCTGGAAAGGTATCTGTGATTCCTGTGTATTGTAGCCAATAATTTGCACCAAGTAGTCAGCTAGAATCACTGCAATGCAGTGAGATGGTTTCCAAGCTGAGCTGTGGCAGGCCTATTTTGACTGGCTGCATTGCCAGAGTGATATCAGGTTTTGTGACACCTCTCATGTAGATGCATTTTGTTTGTTCTGTCCTTGAAAGATATGCACCAGTAATTTTGAACATGAAAACTGTGTATTTGTGTCCCTGCTTACATGGAAATGCACTCAGCCCTAAGGACTCCCTGGGTCGGATTGCCAGGGTTTTTCATTTGACCGTAGGTTTACACATTTTCTTTCATGTGTGCAACAAATTCTTGGAAAGCTGCTTCTGGGACCAGAGGTTTCTAGATAGGTTGCAGCCAGAGTGTGCGCACTGAGTGCTGAAGAACACTTTTCTTATGATCCTTGGGCTCTCCTATACCAGCATGCAAACTGTCATTGTCATTGTGATCTGAATAATATCAGAGAATGGTTTAAAGTGTCTAAGCCAACAATTCTGACTTGCAGTTGGTAAAAGGAAACATAATTAATTACAAATGTTGGTATGCAAAAGAATGTAGTCTGCCTCCCCAAACCAATAACTTCTTTAGAATATTTAACTGTTGATTCCATGATGCTCCAGTATTTGTTGGTTGGTTTGTTGGTTGATTTAAGGACTACTGTTCCCACTTGTAGTCTATTATTTATTTGCTGATAAATCAAAAGAAACTGAATTGCACTCATTGTAATACATTAAGACCACGTGGGAGACATTTGTATTTGTTCTTAGGTGGTAGAATCTGCATTCAAGAAAAAGTGAACTTCCAGTGAAATCAAAGGTATCATTGGTAAGGTGTATGCATAGGAAAGTTTCAGTGGCAAAGATTTTATTTTCCCCAAATACAAAGAGTTAACCAAAGATGCCTCTTTACCTATACGTGTATTCATGCAAACATAGTAAAAGCTGTGCTCTGAGATAACTTGTGGACTTTCTAAATGTCTAACTCTAGGATTAACTTTAAAGAAGTGGTGGGTAGGGTTACCTTTCTACCTGCAGAATGACTGCTACATTATTCTTGCAATCTTGATATCTGCTACAAAACAGTCTATACAGATGAGAGTGATTCAGTTTTCCACAGCAATTCTGGGGATGAACTGTGCAGCTTGGTAACACAAGGCAGTGTACTTGTCTCCTCTGCGATGCTGTTTCCCTGTATGCAGCTTTTGGTTATACCAACTTGCTGGTTTCCCAAATACTGCCTCCAACATGGTTCCACTTCTGAGGACCAGAAGTAAAGCAAGAACAAATGCTAGAGCTGTTGTCTGAGGGTGGGTGTTTGTATCTAGCAGAGTTTGCCCAGGGCTTCCCTCAGCTAGTGAGCAGCCAGCATATTGTGCACATCACAGAGAGGGATCCCACCTGTGGGGCCTGAGGTTGTCCCAAATTCTGCACTGCACAAAACTGGACTAGCGGGGGCTCGATCCTTAGCACACAGAGGGAAGCAGTGCCAGGACACCATGTGGAAATAAGAAACTGATTGATCAGCTTCAAACCTTTCTGTTTACCCTGCTCACCCTGAAGGACTGAGATAACGTATGCCGATATTTTCAGCAAGGATATTTCTTAGAAGACATGGCAGTGATTGGTCTTAGTTTGAGTGGGGTTTCATAGATTTCTTAATGGTTAGTTTAGAGGTAATCAAAGGTGAAATCAGAGTGGCTTTCTGAAGAGGCGATAGAAAGGATGATGAGTGAAGAGGTAATACCCAAGGGCTGCAGGAAAGAGGTCCCTCACAGAAAATACACAAATAGGACAAGTAACAAGGCATGAGAGCATGTATCAGGGGAGAAGTGCTCAGCCACACCATGGAGTTCAGTGTCAACCCTACACTGGGCATAAATTACTAAGTGTGTGTTGCAGTTTAACCTCAGCCAGCAACTAAGCACCACACAGCCGCTCACTCACTCCCCCCGCGGGG
>NW_008794888.1:2271317-2287040 GCF_000699145.1 Aptenodytes forsteri | reverse complement strand
CTTCTTCCCCCAGCTTTATATGCTGAGGATGACGTCATATGGTGTGGAATGTCCCTTTGATCAGTTGGGGTCAGCTGTCCCAGCTGTGTCCCCTCCCAACTTCTTGTGCACCTCCAGCCTACTCGCTGGTGGGGTGGTGTGAGAAGCAGAAAAGGCCTTGACTCTGTGTAAGCACTGCTCAGCAGTAACAAAAACATCCCTGTATGTTTTCAGCACAAATCCAAAACATAGCCCCATACTAGCTTCTGTGAAGAAAATTAACTCTACCCCAGCCAAAACCAGCACAGCATGTAAAAGTGCAAATAACAAGCTGGTAATTTGCTTCAGTAAATCTGTAGAAATAAAGTAGAAAAAGCATCTAACTTTAGAGATAAGAGTAAGGGAGTCTTACATTAGTTTTCACTTCCTCGGGGCAATGCACAGACCATGAACTGCTGGCCGGAGTTCATGCTTTAAAGCACAGACCTGCCTGCTGCCTTTTGTGATGTAATTCTACCTTCAGTCTCTCCCTACCCCTATCAAACTTCTGTAAAGAAGAAACCCTTTTCTGTGAAAACTGGGATTGACTCTGGCCTAAAATGTGAAATTTCCAACTCCTGTTTTACACACAGTAAATAGCATCAGTTATATGTAATATTTACTGATGATTATTATAAATTACTGCAGCTAAGAGCTGCAGATCCCATTACAAATGAAGTTTTGGAAAGAGCAGACTGTCATCCAATGTGTATTAAATTTATAGCATGGCTGCTCAGTTCAATAAGGTACAGATTATGAATTAAAAATCAATAATGGGATTATAAGCATTCAGTTACAGGTTCTTTTTCTAATTATCTGCAATCTGTCATCCAGAAAGTCTATGATAACTCATCTGAGCATAACAGTGAGGTATCTGCTGCTCAGCACAGAAAGCAAGCTGACCCTCCCCTTTCATTTTAATGTGTTATGACTTATGTGTTCCTGTCTCTTTTCCACTGACTGAAGGGGGGGGGGAATCTCTTGAGATATATATACCTGGTTTTACCTTTGGTATGAAAATATCTCTCTTGCAGATACTGTACCTGAAAATAGGCTGAAATAGACTGTCCCTATTTTTTAGTTCAACTCCTCAAGCCAAGGGGAAGGGAAATGAGATCTGCACTATGTTCCCAGTTCTTCTGCTGACTCTATTTCTGTCTGACTCTTATTCTGTCTCTATGCATCTGTAAAATGGGCACACTACTAGCTGAAAGGAACTAAGCAATTTTAATTATGGCTTCGAGAAACACTATGCTATTCAGTACTTCTGCTTAGTTCATCGTGTGGAGTGATCATCTCTGGGGATCAAAGAAGAAGAAAAAGGCAAGGACTGGAGATGGAAAAAAGGATGGTGGTCATCTTACCTCCAGGGACATATTTTGGAGGTTTCAAGGAGCACTGAGGGGTCAAGGCAAACAGCTGATAAAAATCATTTGTCAAAATAAACTTGCAGATAAAGCAGAAATGCCAGAGAGAGGATGAGAAGGGAAAGCTGAGTGTCAGGAATAATTTTTGTCACTGCATGTTGTGGCCTTAGATGTTAGACATGGGCCAATTGCTAACCTCTTGGTTGGTAATGGAAGAACCCAACTATTTTCCCAAGCTTTTTCTTAGGAAGCAGACTGAGTGATGGTGACTGGGTTCAAAAGGTGGGATTCTTTTCTGGGAAGGGTTAGGGTCAGGGTTCTGGGAAGGTTTGTTATTGTGACCATTGTATTAGCTGGAATTTTGTGTGTAATTTTAAATGATCTGTATATTTTCCCTAGATCTTTGGAGAGGCACATTTTAAAATCTAAAGAAATAAATAGAATAAATAATAGAATATATGTTAAGTCCTTCAACTGGAGGTTTTTTGAAAAGCCACCTAACCTATTTTGGTCTAGAAACAGTGATTAAAGGTTAAACTCTCTTGTAATATTACTCCTGGGTTTGGTTGGATATTTTTAAGACACTCATTCCCATGGCATCAGTGTTATATCTGTCTTGTTGTGCCTATGTGTCTTGTGGCTGAAATTTTGGGGTGATAGTTAATTTCTTATTGGCATTCCTATTTGTTATGCCACTATTGACTATTTACCAACAGCTGTTTGTCTACTTCTAAACATGTCATTTTGATCCCATTGATCCACTCCTTTGTGTTTCAGTTTGTCCTCTGTGTCACCTCTGTGATATGGGTGCATCCATCAGTTTCGTGTCATGTGGAACTCATGACGTTGCTTCCTCATAGATAAGATTTTCCATGTTAGACTGCTGAATATGATATCTAGGTACTCAGATACCAAGGCTGTGTTCACAGCATCAGGACTCGAATACAACAAAGTAAACCTGTTTTTGATGACAGTTACAAATGCTCATGAATTTTGTCTTTGATTTATTTTCCCCACTGCTTCTCAAAGACTTTCAGGTACTGTCAGTGACGTATTTTGCCCAGTTAAGCACACATTTTATCTGATATGAGTTCTGCCTAATTAACTTGTGACAGTGTCTTTACCCTGCTTCAGAACTGCTGTTGCAAACGCAAGCCAGCATCGTGCCGAGCTTTGCAAAATGAGGTTTTAACTGGAACGCTGAGTAAGAGCATCCTTAGTCATATGTCTAAGGTACCCTTCCTTAAGGTGCCACGAGTAAGGTACTGTGAATCTTCCTCTGGGAGAGAGTCATTTGCATGAACAGTTTTAAGAGTTGCCTGTGAGGACTCTGGGACAGATCTGAATTGTTCATGCGGCTGAGACAGGGGTCAGTTAGGTGCTGTTCATCGCTGTCTGTGCTGCATACGTCTGTGTTTAAGTCTGGTGCTGGTAAAGGAGGGCCTCAAACCCCACATAAGCTTTTCCTGAATAAGCTGGCTTAGAAAGCTTTGTGGGCTGTTGGGGTTTTGTGTGTGTGTGTTTGGTTGTTTGTTTTTTTTTCAAAGACTAATGCACATTTTCCCTTGTCACATTACAAAATTTCAAGGGCAAACAACTGTATGTACTTTCCTTCTATTTCTCTGTTTACTTTTGACAAACCAGGGTAATGTTTGTCATCTCAGTACTATGTTTTTCTCTTCTCTAAAGATTACCGTGTTTTCTAGAGACTCAATGAAGACTAGCCCTTCAACATTTGAGAGACATGAAAGGTAGGAAGTAACATAACATCATCCACCAACTAAGTAAAATCCACAACAAAATCACAAATAGGCCCTTTATGAAAGTCTGCTTAAAAAAAGGTCAGATTTTTTAAAATGTGGTCTTCTTTTTGCACCTGTAACTTACTGGCACAGCTGATGTCATTTAGGCTCTGATTCAGCAAAGCACTTAACCATGCTACTTAGTCCCGTTGACTTTAATGGGAAGTAATTACATGTTCCAACAAAGCACATACAGAAGTGCTTGGCTGAATCAAGGTTTTAGACGACATAATGAGAACCTGATTGGGAGGGAGGGGGGAAGCTGAATTAATGCCGTGCTCAAAATCAAACCCATACTCTCCAAAAATATACAGTAGGAACTCATTTGTGGCAGCGCTCTCCCTATGTTGTGGCACACATTGATCTCATTGCTATACAAAAATCAAGAAAATAAAATTCTAATGACTGTATCCATGCTATCACACGTGGAGTCCACATGCAGATTGTCACACACTGTAACCATTGCATAGTGATTTAACTCCAAGTTATACTGGTTCTTTCTTCCTTTAGCGTTTTTTCTCCTTTTCAATATTCCACCTCTCTTGCTTTATTTTTCATTTTCAAGTGAGGACGGTATTCCTATCTTGTACTTGAATGGACTGCCATTTTGATTATGTTTGTCAGCGCTGCTGCTGATGTGAGCTGTATTAAAATAGCAATTTGAAGTAACACTGGCACCAGACAGTCACCACTCATTAACATCATCTCCAGTAAAATCTTACAACAGAGCTGTAAGACTACCTGCTTTATAGACCTCGAATCGTAGTATGGTACAGACTGTCCACATAGTGCCACTGTGGCTTCCAGTCACTCCTGTTACATTACACCGAGCCTGATTTCATCTCCTTGAGAAGGCTTTATTACTGAGCATGGAGCAAATCCTGCTCACTTTATATCCCTGCTGACATTAACGGTCCTACTTGCATAACAGATCCGGCTGAAGGGATGTATGGGTAACAGTATAGCTTTTCTTTAAATTCTCATGGAAAGATGCTGCTTGAGATGTTGTGGCTGAATTTGCACAGCATTCTTTTTTTTAATGCAACAGAATCTATTGCTGATAAACCAACAAGGAAAAAGGATTTCTTTGGTGTGTGTGTCTGTGTGTAGATGATGCAACATACTGTGAGCTAATGTCCAAGCTAATTCTTCTATAGTGGATTTAAACAGGCTATTGGGGTTAATGGGATTACTAGGGTCTTGATTCCTGAGAAACATCGCCAAAATTCAATGGAATAGTTCAGTCCAATCCCCATCCATCTGTTTATTGGTGAGGACCTGAGTGGCCAGATAAGTAGGGGTTGCTTCCTGCACTTGTATGGCTTTGGAATTACAAAATATTGTTGAGGGGGTTGCTCTTCATGAGTGATCTTTTCTGTTAGACCATCCTGCTGAGATAGCCACAGTCTTCCTACAAGCCCTGCAAAAATATTTGGGCTGCCTAAAGAGAAAACCGGGTCACAGCCTGGTCCCTGCCTTCCCAGCACTTCAACACGGAAAAAATTTGTGTCGCTCCCCTGGTCAGCACCCAGCGAGAACAGCCCTGCCCATCAACGGTGGCTGCTGGCCCCATCCCCGCCATGCCCGCGCGGGGGCTGCTCCCGCTGGCACTACTGCCGGTGCACAGATGACGGGTACAGCGTGGGAGCGGGAGGTGTTTGTAGCTGTCACGCTTTCCTGCAAGGTGTGTTAGTTCAGATGGAGCTTGGCCCAGTAAAGGGACCTGCTTGTGCAGTGAGGCATCCCCCAGCCCTGCTGGCTGCTCCCAGGGCAAGTGTCAGAGTCTGGCCCTTTTTTTGCCTCTCCTCTCAATCCTGCCCTTCTAACGCTCTGCATGTTCTCTTGTAGTCCTCTATAATATCTTTTGAAGACTTCCAGTACTATTTTGTGGGGGCAGTTACAGACCCACTTGCCACTTTTCACTTAGAAGAAAGCTTAAGGAGGGACCTGGTAGGTCTGGTAGCTCACAATATTTTTTTCCAAAAGTTTGGGTGGGGGGGACCCACTAGCAATCCCTCTTCTGTCAGTGCAGCAAGGACATCTTCATCTCGCTGTGACCAGGGTGGTTACAACACTGCGCTCATTTTTTTCAGAGGAAAAGTCCTTCTGGCTCAGCCTCAGCAGGGTGCAGTGTCCTCATCTACTGAGCACTGGGGTGGAGCTCGACAAGTGCTTTCCTTGAGGAAAAAGTATAGGAGAGTAAGGCTGAAAATGTGGGATTAATTGATTTAATTGGTGGAATGGAAAAGGCAAATCCTCCACGGGTTTCTTTTGTTTGTTTGTTTGTTTTAAAAAGGATAAAACACCTTGGGATAAAGTAATAACTAATTTCAGAATGATGGTGTTAACAGTTCTCCACTGGTTTCCAGGAAATCTGGGGTTTGGCTGTCTTCCTTGCACAGCCTCCGGGGCTGAGCCGTGTGCTGCTCTGTTCAGCCAGGCTGGAATTTGCGGGAAGCTGTGGTCAACTGCCTGAAGACAGGGGGAATCTCCGGAGAGATAAAGCAACAAAGAGATGTAAGAGAGAAAAATAAATCCCAGTGACATTGAAAGAATGACTCTATCAGCATATTCAGACAATCATGTAAGGCCATCTGTGCTGAGCTATACATCCTTAGGCAATGCGAGCATGATGGGGAAACAGGGAATGGGCACAGGGTGTCTATGCCCTTGTGCAGTTATTGTCTGTTTGTTTTTATTCTCTCTTCAACCTAAAGTTACTGAGTTCTTGTACCAATGCCAACAAGACAGTGAACTAACAGCTATGCAAGTTTTTTACTTCATTACACCAGAAAATATTTTCTTTAATGAAGGGTCCTGTGTGCAGCTTCTGCATGATGCTCATGATAACGCAGACACTGCTGGCTTGCTAAATGGGCAACGGCACGTGTTTCTCCGTTTCTTCCCTAGCAGCTACAGCTGTGCGTGCATTAACAGAACTGAGGGCTTACTATAGACATAAGCTTCTAGAAACATGTTAGCCAAGGATGGTGACTCTTAATCATATTTTTAAAGCTGTTAAATTCAGTATATTCAGTTAAATTCAGTATATCCTAGTATATTAAGTGACACATGAAAATAGATGAAGTGACATGTTAGCAAGAATACGTAAAACATCATTCTTTTCCTGGTTTCATCAAAGTCATGTTTATGACATTACAGTTGCTTTTTTATAGTTGGTGCAAAGCTTGAATCCTAATCCTGATGGGTGTTTGCTGTGGTGCATGAGAGCTTTGGGTTTTCCCTTTCTATCAGAGACTATTGCCTCTCCGCTGCAATAGATCAAAATGAGAGGACAGGCAGCTGGTGCCCTTCCCTGACTGCTCTGGCTGACATTCCTGAAAGTTGAATTAGGGACAGTGTTATTTACTCTATCTTTTGCTGCACTGAGAGAATAAATTCCAGCATCCCTACCACGTGCGTTGTCTTCACACATTGGAAAGAGGCTGCATTCCTTCTGAGGCAGATTCTTTACCATTGATGGGAAATTAATGATGGCAAGTAAAATATTGCTTATTAAGATTAACTAAAATGATGAAAGCCTGAATGCTATTTACTCCCATACTTCTAGTCTGCTGTGAGCCCCTGGATGGTCATAAGCAAGTCATTTCTTTCTACTTCAAGAGATCATTTTACAAGGGGAAAATGGTATCACACTCTATTGCGAAGTACTCTGTGACCTATTGATAAAAAGTACCATTTTGGGATCAATTTTTTTCCTTACAATTTTGCATTTGTAGAAATAATTAAGCTCCATGACTTGAGGAGAATGTGAAAAGCAAGCTCTATCCTTGTACACCATTATTTTCCCAGTAATTTGGAACCAAAATCCTTTAATGCCAAATGGCAAAATCTGCTCCTTACTGTATTGTAGCCCTTACTGACACACAAAATTCCCACTTATTTAAATGAATTTTTTCTGTAAGCACTGAGCATGGCAAGGTCTGATGCTTTTTAAAATGCTCAAATAAGAACTGAGCCTGCTCCAGTGCCCATCAGCGGGAGCAGGAACACATCTACTAACAAGGCAAAAATAAACCACAGTTTAATGAGTTGCAAAAAGGCCTGGTCTCTACACTCTCTTAAGTAGTCTATTTTAGAATGGCTGTTGGCATCGTCAGGAGGGTACAGCGCGGGAGACTTATATGGTTAAATTTTATAGTAGTCTAATAATGAAAAAAGCATGTGTAAGGCCTCTTGGCAAACAGCCCATAGTCGTGGCTGTATTCCTACAAGTAAAGCTGCAAGAGGGAAGAGACAGAGAGAGATAATTAATGGGGACCTGCTTTATTTGCCAGGAGAGATTATTCTTATGCTGGGAGCAAAGGGTATGTGCCTGAGAAAAATGTAGAGAAAATAGAGTTGTTTTGTGGTGCCCTAAAATACAGTTTAATGAAAATGAGAAAATAATGGGAGGAAAGTCACTTGTATAGTCTCTGGCCAGCTGCCCAAATATGAGTAGAGATGCACTGGCCCTGGGCTGTGCTTCCAACAGAACCTGCAGAAAGCTAATTGTTCTTACACACATTTGCTCTGTTTTCAGACACGTGCTATTTGAAACCACATTTTCTCTTTTGCTCTTTGCTCCTTCCTTGCTCCCAGCTTGTGAAGAATTTCCACCTCAGAATGTTATTTCTTGAAATGTTTTCTCTTTGCAGAGCAGTATCTGTTGTTTTCCATTCTCACTGGGGTGACGGTAGGAGTCTGATGAAGCTTGAAGGTACCTGGAGTTATCTTTGATTTCCTAATCCTCAGGCGAACCTGTTTGGCAGGGCTTACCTGAGCTGCAGAGATCCAGCTCTCAGCTGCCTCTCAAGCAACCAAATCATGCCAAGCCTCATTTTATTTCTTCATAGCTTGAAAATGTTTGATTCCTCTCTCTGGTGTATTAAACTCAGGAACCTCTGGTTGTCCGCGTGACCACCTCTTCTGTTTTCTCACTCTTCCTTTTCTCCCTCCTGGACATTTGCACAAAGGTGGAGGAACAGACCTTGAGATAAGGTAAATCAGTGGCATCAGTGGGACCATATTTATTTACTCCATTAGCAGATCAAGCTCATACATCCAGGTGAGGTTTTTGTTCAGGCTTTTTTTTTTTTTTTATAATACCATGATTAAAATGATACTGTGCAAGTGAATGATAGAATAAGTTAGTATATTTCTGGGATATAAAGTAATAGAGAATCATCTATCTAAAGCAACGTAGAGCTCTGAAAAAGGAGAATGATTTCTGATCCAGAAATTCAGTTATGTTCCTTCAGATTTACACTGGAGTCTGAGAGCAGAACAGGATCTCCCGAATGTCACATGTACATGTGTCTTCAGTTGGGCTTCATGTTTCAGTCAGCTGAAACTTTCCTCTACCCTATCCTATACACTGTGGGCAGAGATCTGATGTCAATGCTATTTTGAATGATGGGTCAATACTAAACCTAGAGGAAATCAGTGCAATAATTCCCACTAACATGTATGCAGTGCAGAAATCAAAGGATCAGGGATGGAGAACAAAACCAGCGCTGTCCCAGACTGACAGTGTGCGTGTACCTGGTGGGCTATGATACACTTCGTGAGTCACTTTTTGGAATCTGGAAGGGATAGTATTAATAGATATTATACACATTAAATCCTTATTTTTCTATGAACATCAGTTTCTGGAAAGCTATTTCAGATGATTATTGGGTTTTCCTCTTTCAGAATTTGATCTACCCCTGTCTTTTCCAAAGAATATGACTGTTGTCTGGAATCAAATTTATATTATTAATTAACACATTTCAGGGGATTAAAACAGTGCAAAGCTCTTAGGTTTTCTCTGCTACGTGATTAACTGTACTTTAATATCAAGGTTTTCAAGAGATTTATTACTGAGACTTTGAATTCACTTACTTTATATCTTCTTCGCATGTATTGTTCAAGACAAAAATTATTCATCCTTTTCCTTTAGCAATAAAGAAATCCCTCCTAATGTTATTACCTGAATGGCACTGCTTTAATTGTTATCGGTTCCAGGACAAATAGCTGTGAAAATATTATGAAATACCATTGATAAATGTAATAAGTAAAAATTTGCTTGACATTTTTCTTGCTGGGGCTTCTACTCAAATCTCTCTTCACTTTTTAAGAATGTTCATAAAGAAAAGATGGATAATTTTGATGCAAATGCAAGAAAGGAAATAAAGCTGATCAAAAGTATAGCAAAGAATTGCATCAAAAACATCGTTAGATATTTTTGGTTTGTGTGTGGTGAACTGTGCTATGTTTTTAAAGAAGTAAGCTCTTTAAACTGCAAAGCCACAGAAGGCACGTCTGTGTTAGCTCAAACTTCTCCTTGCTCCTTCCCCACATGGAACTTCCATGATGGGCAAAGTATTAAATACAATCTAAAATGGTCTTAAATGTACATAGTTAACTATTTTATACCATAAAAACAAAGATGTGGAAGACCTGTTCAGTCATCTAACCAATCCAACTACCATCACAGGGTTGTTTCCTTGAGATTTTGTCTTGATTCTCCAGAAGGTTGTCTGGCACCATTTCCTCTGGGATGTGGTCTCACTGCAAACTACTGAGGCAGCAAGCTACTTCTTAGTGCAGATGAACACTCATAAATATCTGATTTTACAGAGTATATGCTTACACATGTAGGGATTTTCTAATTTTAATTTCTCCTGACTGAGATATATATGTTCCCATGTCTGTGAATCACTTCTCAGATGAAGCTTTCCTGTTTTTTCATGCACATTTATTTGTAAGAGATTTGTGTTAGTTCTCTGAAGGACCCAATAGACGGTGCTCTGGGTCCAGTCTGATCCCAAAAAAGGTATTCTAGGAAACAAGACCAGAAGGCTAATGGAAGAGATCCAAGAATCGTGTAACTGTGGGCTGAGAAAGCCTTATTTAAGGCAATTTATATGATATATATTATGAACACAACTTGACCCAAAAGGGGCTTTATCAAGATATCTGGGACTTTGACTTTAAAAACAGTTACAGCAGACTTCAGCTTAACCGTGGAGCCATTCTCACTTTATTCTATTTCTGTACATGTTAACAGAGATGTGGAAAGGTTGTTTGGTATTGCCACTGTTTTGTTTAGGTTTTTTTAATGGTTTTTCTGCTTTGTGCCGTATCAACCTGCTGTTCAAAATTGTCAACTTAAGTTTGGATCTGATGTAGTTATGCCAAAGTGCAATCTGCACAAGACCAAATTTTCTTTTTATATCCTCTAGCTGGGTCATTATGCCTACTTGTTCTAGTTGTTCCTCTGAGGGCTTACATTTTACCATACCTTATGTTTTTGTTTGTGTATCCAAAATTATTGAAAAAGAATATATGATCTAGAGAGATCTGGGTTAGATGCTTGTGCAAAGCCATTCAGTCTCTCTGAATGTCACTCTTAACTATAAAATTGAATTATAATAGTTCTCTAACCTGAAAATAAAACAAAATTCACAAGTATTTGCAGTCTGTACCAGCACTAAGGTAACAAAGGACATAAATGCTTCAATGGATAGATGCAAATTGAACGAGAACATTTACTTCTGACTTGTTTTATATTTGTTTAATTAAAAGTCCAAAGGAACTTCAAAGCCTATGGGGCAGCAAGTGGCCCTCTTGTTGATTCTATTGTCAAAATCGCTGGGATCCTTTCAGCCTGCCTGCTGAATAAACAGATATAGAGATTAAAATACTCTTTCCTGAGAGCTATACTTTTTTTCTTGAAGGTTCTCCCTCTTTACTGCACTCTGGTAATGGCTCTGTAGTTTGTCATAGCAAAGAAGTATTACTGAACTGAGCACTGCACTTCATGTTATCCTCAGTAGAGATTCTCTAAGAAATAAGACTTAGGTGAGTTGCAATAATTACAATCAATTGCTTTCTGCTTGTGCACGCATCAATGAAAAAAATAGGAGCCTATTTTCTATGCTTTGACATTTGATAGTCATTGTACGGGACACTTTGGAGAGCTGATTTAATAAGGTATGTTAAGCAGTCATATCATGGCATATGAGTCATTTGAATTCCTACTGCACATCAGCTTGCTATCTTAGGTAAATGCTAGCCATATGTTTGCAAACGTCATTAATTTTTTTGGAAATATTTGAATGACAAAGCAAATAATGAATTGTCTCTTTCTGATTTAGCCATTTACTGTTTTTTGGTATGTTCTCCCAATTTGGCTCATGTATTTTGTGAGAAGTTTTTGTTCTTGGTCATATGCTAACATTGTCATAGCTACTACTGTTATTATTTGAACTGAAGGCCGCAGCTGAGATCATCATTGTACTTGGTGCTGTACTCATGACAGTAAATGTCAGCGACTCTTTAGTTCATTGAAGGCAGAAGTTATACTGGAAAAGATGAGAGGAAATAGTGTATGTTTTACTGATAGAACTGGAACTGAAGCAAAGAGCATAAAATGATGCAGAAAGTCTGTATTTTCTGGGTCCCCTCACCTAATCAAAAAATGACCAACCAGGAGAGGCCTTCGTATTGAAGCATATTTCATTAACCAGGTGTTTTGGATAGATGACACAGATCCTCAGTCCTGGCATTTTAGTGGATTTCCAAAAGAGGCTTTTCACAAAACAAGAAAAAACCTCTTGTACTTCCCCGGTTGGGACACAGATTTTTGTGGCTCGGCGTTCCTTTTGTTTTAGTCAAAACCATGAAATGGAGAGCAAGTTCAAAAGTGAAAAGAAAAAAACACATTAAACCTCATCTGCCTCTGTTTTTAGTTTTGAATTTGGCTGTTTGCAGGAAGAAATTAAAATTCAATTGGAGCTCTAAATTGTTTCTACATTCAGTGCTGCACAGATACAAGATGCTGGTTTGAAATGAGGTCTAATTAAACCTTAACTGCTTTGCTGATACCTGCTTTTTAGGTGCAATTCTATGACTTGTGATACATTTTTCCTCTGACAGTTTTCTGTGGCTTTTTTTTGGGGGGTGTGTGTGTGTTTATGCTAGGTGTATTTTTCAAGCAAGCGGTGGAAATAACAGTCATTTGTAGTTGTAAAAGGATAAAGGATGCCACAACAGCTAACTCAGAGGGCCTAAGGCAGGCAACGATAAATCAACCCTCCCGAAGAAAGAAAACTATTTAGAAAGAGCACATACAAAGGAAATGGGTAAAAAATCTGAAAATGAGACTGCAAAACTCAGAAGGCAAAGGTACTTGCATGTGATGAAAGAAACTGCAAAAGTAAATAAATAAATGAGGCCAGGCAGGAAGTATAAATTCTGGAAACGGAGCAGAATACTAGGGGCAAGTGAGCTGAAGCAAAATTATGGTTGAATTGGTAGATGTCACGAGAGGGAAGACATATTTTCTTAAGTACCAGGTACTTGAAAGAATGATAAGATTTTAAAGGTGAAAGTGAGTGTTTCCAGGCCATGTATTCATCATATACATTGGCTGAAATGAGGCAATAAAAAAAAAGGTGTTCGTACATCTATATATAATAACATTATCTTGACAACCTTTTTCTGGACAATAAGGCAGAGAATGAAGCTTGCCAGTTGGTTCTGATAAAGTATTCTAAAGCTGAAAAAGGAAGACAATCATTATTAATTCCCTATTCTGGAAATACTTCTTTCTTCCCTAGTGACTGGAAGTAGATAGAGATTATCTTTTATGGACTGCCATAGCTGGGGAATAATGGTAGATAAGGGTTAAACATATATTGCTAGATATCTTTAGTTCCACTGACTTTTAAAAATGTATTTGTACATTTATTTTAGAGTGAAAACCTTGTCTTAAGAGAGTGACAGTATCGGTTTGATATCCTACTATGTAAAATGCTTGCAAGATAACATAAAAACAGGAGGTTACTAAAGGTTTTCCAAGCTGCAGCACTACGTCATAACAACTAAAAGGGGAATGATTTAAGAGCAAACTCACAGGAAGGGTTTCTTTTAATAGTGGGATGATAACAAGAGGTAGCACAAGAGTAATTGTTACTTAGGCATACTTCGGTATTAGGAGCCTTTATGGGGAAGTCTCCCATGGCAATTCTATTCTGTCACAATCCTGATTCTGCCCATGATCTGATGGTAATAGGAGGGGGTGAGGGAAGTGGTCCTTCTCACCTTCTGGATCCCTTTGAGTCTTCCTCCTGTAGAGACTTACATTTGTCACAGACCTCACCTGATACAGGACAAAACCCTTTTGACTTAGCCACTTAAAAGGAAGTCTTCAAATCAGTTCATGCTCTCAATTAAGCTAATAGGTACAGTCTATAGTAGAATCAAACTTTGTAAAATAGTTAAGCTATTTCTTTCTCAACTAAATGAGAAGAAGACAGAAAGAGAAAATATTTTTATTGGCAAATGCATTTTGGGAGGCATTTAGGTGTTGTCATAGTAAGAGTCACATCTATCCAGATTAAATAGAGAAGGGAAGGGAACTTTTTTCAGAGTAATAGGAGGAGGAACTTGTGTTCAGATGGAGTCAGCTCTCCATCATCCATGTGCAAAGTTTCCAGGTTAGAGACTGCAGAATGGATTAACCCTACTAAGGTGCAGAGGTTCCTTCACAGGGGCTATACAGCCCCACTCAGGTCATCTTTGATCAGGTGTTTGCAGGAACAGCTCCTCTCCAGGCCAATATAGGAATGTTCACATGGGGTCTCCTTTTGAGCTCTGAGCCCTCCTGCAGCCTAGATAGCACTGGAGGTCTCAAGCTGGCTCTGCAACAGCTCTCTTAGGTTTGGAAAATATAGCATTTGTTCAAACCTCTTCGTTTTTGGGAATAGTTAGCTCCATCAGTTATATGAGTGGTTAAGATCACCAGTTTCTCTAGAGACCATTGGGATCGACTCTTCCAGTTCACCTAACACATAGATTCCCAGGTGTAGTGCCTTGTCCCAAACAAGCTAACTGTGAAACCACAAGCCTTAAGGCTGTGTTAGCAGGGATAACTAACCCAAAGGCAATGTGCTGGAGCGTGGCTCTTCTGCTCTGGAGACTCATGCTGATGGCACGGTGGTGGTGCTCTGCCACTCTACCCTCATGTACTAACGTATTCAAAGGGAGTTTGTGTTATCCTTAGCACACAGTCATAGAATCATAGAATCATAGAATAGTTTGGGTTGGAAGGGACCTTTAAAGGTCCATTTCTCAGTGTAGATATACCCCTCTGCCTAATGACAGAAAAGGCTAATTTCATGAGAATGCTAATTATTGATTTCTTTGAAATGAAATATATGCGTTTGAGATTTCTTCCACAAATTATGCGCTTACTTTCACCATTACAAATTCCTGCACCTCTAGCGATTTAACTGATTATGTTTGGTTTTTTCCTGGATTTGCCCTAGGAAAATTGGTGTGGTTTAAGTGGATCTATTTTGTTAATCAGGGTGATTAAATACATAAATATGTAGTGTAGAGAGCAGATACTTTAAAGAATTTTTTTTAGGGAACTTCTTGACATTTTCATTATGGAAGAGGTGTATCCTGAAACTGTTACAGAATTAAACATGGGGGTAAATGTAGAATAATTTTTTTCAGTGCAGTGGTATTCAATGAGAGTGGTGGGGATCTGTTTCTCTTTTAAAGACTCCAGAATTCTCAGAAGTTGTATGAATATAAAAGCAGTCATTGTGCTGAGCAAAGTATGTAAAACACAAGGGGAATTAGAGGATAATTGAAAATTTTTCTTTTCCATTTACAAAGTAACACGTGTAACCTACACGAGAAAATGT
This sequence comes from Aptenodytes forsteri, assembly GCF_000699145.1. Lineage (NCBI taxonomy): Eukaryota > Metazoa > Chordata > Aves > Sphenisciformes > Spheniscidae > Aptenodytes > Aptenodytes forsteri. The sequence continues at coordinate 2,272,151 of NW_008794888.1, read as the reverse complement.
TATAGTGCAATTAAACAGCTTAAAACCGAAATCTAAACCCATTGCTGCGGCCAAATGAACAGTGACCCTGCACTGCACGAGAAATGTAAACAGCATTCGTACAAAATAAAAGGATATTTGATGCCATCTAGTGGCAGTTGCGAAAAGGCGACAGCAACTTTGAAAAAGTCCCAGAATCCGTGCTTTGTAACTGCAAGTGTATACTGTGCCTTTAATCCTTCGGCCCATCACTGGCATGGGTGTGGAAACCTAAATATAGCAATATTATTTAGGAAACTCCACAGGTTAGTTTCCTATAGGCTCTGACTGAACGTACGTGGTTTTTTTCAGTACTTTTACTGTCTTGACCGCTTTGTCCCAGGCCTGCCACAAAGAGTAATATTCCTAAGGTCACAAACCACCATCTAAACTAGGCAACCTGGCATATTTCTAGGTTTAGGATTTACATAAAATATCTGGCATCAGAAGGCGAAAGTGCCAAGCAATTTGAAGGTCGGGAATTACTTCTTTAAGCCTAACCACGTTTGCTGAAGCATTAAATCTATTACATTTAAACAAATTAAACTCATTAAGTATTAAACATATATAATTACCCTATTCAGGATAAAATATTAATATAATAGTCATAAAAGGTGGCATTTCCAATAATATCTATTTGATATAAAGATATGAGCCTATTGACGATTTATGTTCATAAATCATGTAGGTTCCTTAGGAAAAAGATAACATCCCATTTTATAGTTTCTGGTGCAAATTAAGTGGTAGGTTGTCCTGCAGCCAAATGTGAAGGCACCATATGCAAACCACTGAACACTGCCAACTGACAAACCACAC
>NW_008794888.1:2257785-2270065 GCF_000699145.1 Aptenodytes forsteri | reverse complement strand
TGCGGGGGGGGAGGGTGCTAAAGAATAGAGTGAGAATCAGAATAAGAATTATTATACTTTATTATGTGCTATTTTAGGGTCTTTTGTATGGACCTGTCTTTCTAAAGTGCCACAGCCCAGTTTCAAAAGAACATTACTCCGTTATTCCCTATGAAATTACCCCAAAGGGCTCCAGATACGGCACTCTTGAAGTGACTGGTGCTAATTCAAGCAACGACTTTCAAGAGTGACTGCAGCCTCTTTCCTTGCTGAAACGTGCCAAATTCCAATTAGTTCTAGTCTGACCAGCTAGAATTCAAATTAAAAAAAAACTGCATGAGGTTTTTTCACCATAGGTTTCAGTTATCATTTTTTAAAAACACGGTATCTGAGTATGTCCTAGAGCAAGAAGCAAATTAGGAAGTCTTTCCTTTCTGGGGTGGATGGTCTTGGGTCTAACTTTCTGCTTTGCAGTTCTTTGCGTTGAAGTTTTAGCATAGAAGATGGCAGCAAATGAGTACCGAAGGAATATTTTGCTGAATGAGCTTTTTACAGACAGTGTGAGGTGAACTTTCTTTGCAGTAGGAAAGGTATGAAGCAGCTGATAATGAACCCTCCAGCTGGACAACTACAAATTATTGATGCTTTCCCTAGGATGGGCCAGGTATTGTGTGGAAGTCCAGAAAGAAAAGAAAAATAAATACCCTGGCAAGTTGTAAACCCAAGGAATTTAAGTGTCCAGAGTGCAAGTAAAACTGTCAAAGGTACATGACTGGTACAGTTTACCGAGTACTTCTGAAGTTTATCATCATTGCTTGCAGAAACATGCAAAGTACTCGTCCAAGTTCAGGCTTTGTTGTCTTTGTGTATCGGGGGCACAGACATAATTAAACAGCTCCTGGTCATTCTTTCCACGAGCATCTCTTCCATGGGATGGTTGGTCATAGGATGGATGAATTCTTTGGTGAGGCTGCCCGTTGCCACCTCCTTCTTCCTCCACTGTGGTACCAGATGTGGCTATGATGTCTCCAAAGTGCAGGAGAACCTCTCACTGACAAACACATGCCTATGCTTTAGGTGACCTAGAAAGGATATATGCAAAGGTGGAGGAAAACCTGCCAGGGTGGGAGATCTGAATCTGTCTCCTGTGGCACGAGCAGACTACCTGTTACTCATGTGACAGAGAGGTTTCTGGTTTGTTCAGCCCATAAGCATCTGTATGTCTTGAACCATCAGAAATATCCCTGCCCTGAGAAATTTACAAGTCATAGAAGCAAAGTAGATACCGAACTCCATTGCTTATTCACAGCTAGAGAACTGAGTTAAAAAGAAATGAGTGACTAGTTCAAAACAGCACAGGAAATCACTATCAAAATTGGGAACTGGCCCTGGAATTTGAGAGAACAGGTTGAGAGCATCTACTACATGAATGTATTTCATCCAGTCATATAGATATTTATCATATATTTATGAACATTTAATCTAACGACTATCTGCAGCAATTCACTGCTACTCCTGCTCAACTGTAGTATTTAGCACCAGGATTTTAGTCACTGGTGAAGATTAACACCACTTTAGAGTTTGGATAAATTGTGTATCTCTGTATGAGTTCCAGTGTGTAGACATGGACATGGAACATATATGTAACCTAGAAATCAGAAGATGATTTTCACTGGAAGAGAAATGAAGTAAAAATGCAGTATGTAGCTATGCATTAGCAGTAGTGGAAACAAAACAGAAAATAGTTTTCAAATGAAGATCCATAACTTTCCAAAGGTCATTACATGGTATGGTGGCCTCCAGTAGCAAGGACTTAATTTAATGATCAGGATATCCCATCACTCTGATATCCTAAATTACTAGTAAAAAAACAGATGATGATGTGATAGAGTACCAAGATTTCATTACATGTGTCAGGAGTTCGTTACTTCTGAATGGCAAACCTGACTGTCATCTCAAAGCCTCATAGAACAGTGCATTGTTTACTTTTGCACGTATTTTTAGGGAGAAATTATTTTATACTTTTTTGAGATAGCATAAATTCATGTTCTCGTTGCATTATGAAGTCAGTTGATTCAGAGGGAGAAAATGCTGCTGAAACTAAAAGGCCTTAAAAATCATCCAAGCAGCTCCTTATTCTCTCTCTAGAAGCAGCTCGTATAATAACATCTTACTGCTCATTGTTTTAGTGCTTTCAGTGCTAGGGTTTTTTCTATGGTACTAGAAATTCCCTGAGGTGCTGTTTTCTATTAATTGAAAGAGAAACTAAAGACAGCTCCATTCGGTGCCACTTACCTAGTATATGTCAGGCAATTTATTTGTTTTTCAGGCAGACAGCCCTCTTCCCCTGGATACATATCAGGGGAAACAAAACCTTTTTCTCACATACTGCAGATTGCAGGTCAGGTCTGTAGTGACAACAAGTAAGAATAGTCGAAAAAGAAGTTCGAACACAAACCGAAAAAAAAAAAGCTGATACATGAGTGCAGAGGTAAATACTGCTGATTAACATGAAAAATTACCCTTCGGTAACTTTTATTGACTCCAAGAGGGCAGCTAACCTGCCATGCTTTCCCTGCATCTGAACCTAAGTCAGTAGAAAGGAACTTACTGATTTACTAGTTTTTGGGTGTGATTTGAGATTAATCGTATCCTCCAAATTTGGTTGAATTACTAGGATCGGGTCAGCCATGGCTTATACATGGGTATGAGAACATAATGTGTTTTCTTCTTTTTCTGGTATAGATTTTTCCTGCTGATTTCTGAAAAAGTAATTCCTTTACCTTTTATCTATCAGGTATGAAACCTGTCTTTATCTCCTATTTCTACTCCTGCAGCTGAGTACTAACTCACTGAAATCAACCTTTTTCTGCCAACTTCCAGATGCATCCTAACCTTCAGACTTATTTTCTCCTATCTAAGCCTACTTTTATTGCAGGAAAATTGGAGTGGACTTAACTGAACGTATGTCTGTTAGATCTAGCTGAGATGCGAGCCCTAGTAAACCATGCTACTTAACCACCCAGAGAGTTTCTTGTGGTGTTGCCTGTGGCTGTGAAAAAGACTGAAAAGATCCAAATGCCCACTATGCAAAACACTTATTTCTAAAATAGGAAACTGGAAAACTTCCCAGCTTCCACATCTGCCTCTAATTTACACCTCTGAGCACTAGGGTGAGCAAGGAAAACACGAGAAGGATTAATGGACTACTCTTCTCTCTGTGCAACCACTGTGGGAGATTACACCCCCAGTTGCAGGAATTTGGCAGTGACTGGTTAGTTAAAAGACAAGCAACGGAAGAGCACCTGCTTTTTGAGCTAGAGATTCCATATGTCCACCCCGATCCATCTGCAGGAGACACTACTGGTACAGAAAAGGACCAGAAAGCAGCTGCTTAGTACCTGCTTCTAAGCACAATGAGAAACAAAAAATTCTGAGCTGAATCTAAAGATCCCATACTGAAACTTGAATAGAGGAGTAAGAGCTTACTCATCCCAAGCTTAATTCTCTTTTCATTTCAGTCCAGCTCTCAATAAATTGAGCACACATGTAACTCTAAGCAGGTTAGCATGACACTGAGACCAGTGGCCATGTTGGCCAAAGTGACAGTACCAGGCTTAGCAACAAGATACAGGATGCAATTATGCTCAGGTCTAATAGAAAACCAGCCTGACAGGAATCCTGTAACTAGTGTGACTTACAGGTGCCTTTTCAGTGCAGTGCACGGCTACAAGCTATAGTATGAGATGTTATAACGTGAGCTGTCATAAGATGGGATCCTGTCCCTGCCGTACCAGCCACTGAGGCAAGCACTGATTCCCAGGCCTCTGTTCAACTGCATGGTTCTGTGACTGGTTTTGATAATACCCTGAGCCATGTGCAAATTGCCCAGACTTATCCTGCAAGTGGTGGAGGATGGTGCAGAAATCAAGCTGGCTGGATCCCAGTTCATCAGGGCAAGGAGTTTTCAGTCTTCCTATCTTGTAGTGCAGAAAGCAATTTGCTGCAAAACAGTGGCACTGCAGACTGAACAGGGATGCAAAACCAGGTCCGAACAGCGCCGTGCATATGTACGGCTGCAGTTTTTGTTCACGCTCTGAAAGAAGGGACATATGAGCTAAAATAAAGAGTAATTTCAACTAACATGCTGAGATTCCGTGTTGAAAATGGTGTGAGAAATGTGCATTTCTCAGTCTTGGGCGCAGAGGTAGAAATGTAGCAGACACAGCAAGCCAACAGCTTCATGCATGGGCAAAAATTGTTCTTTCCTGCATCCCCAAATGGGGCAAAAATTCTTTGCAGTAAGCATATGCACTTCCAAACATTACAAGTACAAATCAAAGCAGAATATTTTAAAAAATGAAGTGAAATGTCTTTGACACACAGATAATGTACAGGACCAACTGAGTGTACTCTTTCATGTGATGTTTAGTCAGCTATTTTACATCCCATATATAGGAGACACAGCTTATTCATCCGTTTAAAAATAGTTAAACTGTGTTTGGGAAGCAGGATGCTAAGGCTAACTTGAGTAGTACATGCTTGAAGCTAGGGTGTATGTTGCCTCTCATTTTGGGTGGCTTGAAAGATTTTGCAGTTAAAGAGATTTTTCTTCGTTATGTTTCTGTGGAATAACAATGACATCCAGTGGCTGGCTGCTTTAATAATACATATGTATCTGCTGCAGGTATAATAGGCAATGATAAGATTTCTCTGGGGTCTTTTCTTTGTGGTAGCTGAGAGTTCTTTCTACCAAATTTATCAGTGGGGATTTTGGGGTGGGGAGACCTGAGGGATGGAGGCTGGGTGTGAAAAGTCCCTATGCTTTATTGAGGCCCTACAGTAAGAAAGTCAATTCCACTTTACTGGTATCTAAATGCCGGGTTAGCTTCAGGGGAGAACAAGATATTGTAGTTTGCTCATTCTCCACTCTTCTAAAGAGACTTAAACCCAGATTTCTTTCCTAATAACTGAAACCCACGGTGGCCTAGGCAGCGACTGTATCCCATTCTCCTTTCTCTTATTTGAAAGTGTTAATCTAAAATATACGTTTTGATTCTTAATATCATCATATTTCACGTTTTCAGGTTTTTAAATACTTTTTTGCTGCCCCATCGATGTTCTTTAGGCTGCCCTGAGGCATCCTTAACTTATATACCAACAAAGTGTATTTTTTTTTAGGATTTTTTTATTCTACTTAATAAGAATAAGTTACCATAGCAACTACCACTCACACGGTACTTATTGCTGTGGGATTTAGTTACATTTCCTTTTAATAACAAGAACCTTAAAACAGTAGCACATCATGCAATTTTTTGCATTTTATTTTGTAGTGGAAAATTATATACCTTTATATTTTTCTTCTAATGACTGTTCAGTTTGTGCATTAAAATTTATTTTCTCTTCTTCCTTTTAAATAAAGTCTTCCAGGAATCTCAACAGGGTAAAGATATGGGATGCAAAATAATTTCTCTAAGAAAAAGGCTTATGTGCGTACCAGACAAAAGAAAATTAGGTGTCTCAGGAGAGGGAACACATTTGAATAATGAACATGGGGTACTTGGGCATTGATATAAGGTACATTCTCTCCTCTCCCATTTGCTTCCTTTGACTTCTCTGGGGTAATGCCATGACTCCAGTAAGGCAGAAGCTAAAAGACCGTCCTTTTGTGATAGGCTGGATAGTCTTGTTTTTAAGAACAGTTCCAGAACCTGAATATGGATGTAAGCTGAAAGATGGCAAATTAATTTGTAAGCTATCTCCAATACATTATTTTGCTTACTAATTAGACAATGTAAAAAGAACAGCAGTCTATGTAGCCTAATAAAGCCTAATAATTCATACAAATACATAAGATGAGGTCTACTTCAGAGCAAAAATGTTTTTGCCTATTATTAGTTCATTCCTTGTCTCATGGATTCAGTATTGCTTGAATATAGACCCTAAGAAAAAAAAAAAATGGTATGAACTTATGGCCAGAACCTTCAACTCCTGCTCATTTAACAAACATCAGTCTTACTGCAATCAGGAGAACTAATGAGAGAGCTTTTTGCTTGAACAGGTCTAGCTGCTAAGTGAGATGTTTTTATATAGAGATTGCTTTTTCTTTTGCAATACGGGTGCAATTCATTGCATGTAATATGACATGCAATAATCAGTAAAATGTAGTGCTGTCTGTTGCAGTCATCCCATTTATTTTTCTTCAGTGCAGCATTTTGCATCATTCTTTACTGAATTATCTTATGGATTTCAAATCATTTCTTCAATTTATCAAGATGATTTTTAATTCCAGTCACATCCTCCAAAGTACTCACAACCCCTCCTGCTGGTGTTTCCTTCAGTGAGTATTTTCTGAGTGTTATTTGTAAGGATACCTCGCAGTGGTAGAGACAGGATAGACTACAGTGATAACATTTTTTTTAAGCTTTTTCAACCAGCTGAGGACCGACGTAACAGTAATTTCAGTGAGACAGCATTTCCCTGGTTTGTCAGGGTGTGTCGCAGAATGTTCTTCTGTTAGAGCATGCTGACTTGATTAAATCAGAAACATGTGTCAGCTTAGTTTGAAACCTTTGGTAGATAGTAAGCAGCAACCATCCAGGCTCCACTTAGCCATTGTTGGGAGTTACGATTCTTATAGTGGCTTTTTTCTTTTAAGCTGGCAACCAAGGAAACTTAGAAACCTAGAGTGCTGGGTTTGATTTTTAAAAAAAATTTTAAAAAGTAAAATGTTTTCAAATGAACTGGAATGATTTTTTTTTTTAAGATGGGAAATGTAGGAACTTTTTCATTCCAAGCCTGAATTAAGTAATTTTAAAGAAATGCAGATTTTCCCTGAGATGGGAATTCCAGCTTTTTACCACTTTATTAATCAGTATTAAATGAGAACAAAGCCTACTAAAAATTCCGTTTTATGAAATCTGCTAGTCCAGTGAAGGAGTGAGTGCCCTCATCGAAAGGAGGTATTCTTCAGATCCTCCATTAAGGCTCAGTCTTTCACATCAGTTTCTGGCTTGTAGATGTCTGAACCGTTCTTTTTTCGTTTTGAAAAATAAATGTTTATTTATTCTCTTCCTCCTTCTCTGCTGCCCTCACACACCCATGCTACATTTATCACTGACCTCTGAAGGGCAAGGTGGGAATAGTAGTTTAAGAGATGCCATAATATGGTGGAAATGACAATGATGTACCTCATTTATTAAGTGTGTTTGGAGGGAAATTATGATAGACATGTAATTTTGCAGTGGTCTAAAGGATCTCTTTGGGTTTTTTGTGGATCAGACAATGTAGGATGAATCTGGGGCTTAGAGGAATCATTTGGGTACAAATTTGGGAAGTTCCAAAATGAAAAGGAGTGTAGAAAATTAGTGAAAATATGGCTAGGGCTTCATTTGAGTAGGAAGAACAAAAAAAAAATATTCGTATTTGTCCTAGTAGTGAGACCACCATTAAGTACCCTTACTGCAACCTGCTTTGATGGAGTAATAGAAGAATGAGATAGCTGGACACCAAATACCATGAGATGTGGAGGTTCTTACTCTTAGAGGAATAAGCTGTATCTCAGTTCCATTGTTGCTTTGGAGATAGAGTGCTGTATGAAACTTTCAGACCAAAAGAATTTTTTGGCTAGACTTGTTTTTTACCAGTGCTTAACCATATTTTAGGCAGGTTTTTTCACCACAGAGTTTATCTCAAAAAAAAAAAAAAGAAAAAAAGAAAAATTTTTTAAAAACATGAAAAATGTATGTCATATTTTTGCACTGAAAGATCTTTACATAGACATTGAAAGGTTTTCTCGATGGTTTTCTTTTTAAATTAAGATTAATTTTCACAGTTGGAACAAAGCATTTGTACAGAACATTTCTGCAGTCATTCAGAACCATTCGGAACCATTCCACTTAAATTTGAAAACGGTTTTTTTTTCCCCACTTTTTACCCAAAAAAAAAAAAAAAAGAAAAAAAGAAAAATTTTTTGAAAACATGAAAAATGTATGTCATATTTTTGCACTGAAAGATCTTTACATAGACATTGAAAGGTTTTCTCGATGGTTTTCTTTTTAAATTAAGATTAATTTTCACAGTTGGAACAAAGCATTTGTACAGAACATTTCTGCAGTCATTCAGAACCATTCGGAACCATTCCACTTAAATTTGAAAAATTGAAAGAAGTTAACTAAACATGCAGATATAATCAGAAACAAAAGGATTTCTCAGTGATAAGCATGATTATCTTCTTTAAGCAGAATAAAAATATCTTTATTTTTATCCTGAAAACAAAAAGGAACAGGGGATAGTTTCCATATTCAGTTACACAAGTGAAAATACAGAATAAATTAATTGACCATTGAAGAATATATTCTTGAGGCATTCACCAAGTGCAGGAGTCCTGTTAGCTTAAGGAAACCCTCAAGGCCTTTCAGCAGGTGCTTGCAGGAGCATTATTTTACAGTTACATGAGCCAGGATCTCCCAGTTACCTATCCTGATCCATGGGGTTTGAGAGTCACACCACCTTTCGTATTTCCAACAAGACTGTTTCTGGGAAGGGGAACATTTGGGACGGTCTCTCTTTTGGATTTTGCTGTGCCAGGAATGACTTTGTTTGCTGCAGTGGGACATTATACAGCATTGTGCAGAGCAGATAGAAAGAGAAAGAAGCAATGTGGCATCCGTATGTGAGATTCTGTCAGATAATTTGCTGTGTTTTGTTTTCTGCTCGCGGCTTTCTTATTTACTGGATTAAACAATATTTAATACAGAAGTTTCAGTGATGATGACAACATTAATTTACTATTACAAATTTGGTACCGTGTTCTTGCTCTTGCTCTTCCTACTTTCCATGATTTTTTTTAATCCCATTACATGGTTACCATAGCAATTGTTCCTGTTCCCTTCAGCTTTCCCAGCTGCGTTTGAGAGCATTTATTTTATAGAATGCATTCTAGTTGTCTTTAACTCTCCAGAGAGACCTAAACTAAGTTAAAATGTTGGTGATTAATTTACCTTCTGATATTTCATACAAATTATATCACAATAATCTCTGAGGTGTATACATGATAACATGAAAAATCGACTTAAATGTAGAGACATAGAGCCTCCTATAGATGTCACCGTACTCCATGCATTTAATTGAGAGCAAATATGACTTACTGTAAAGTGTGAAATTAGGGTTCTTTTAACTGGCAAACTATTACACAAAAGAAGGCAGTGAGAGCTTGATTCTTTTACTGATCAGGATAGCTAGTATGTCTTCCTGATTTCAGCAAGATAGTTTGCTCTGGATTTCACCCTTGAGCAAACTGATCCTTATCATGAATGAAGGGACCAGAACTAGGCATCTAGTAGTAGGCACATGGTTAGTATCAAAATAGCCCAAAAATGATGAATATAGGTGATAATCTTTAGGCTCATTTTGGTTGTCTTCGGCTTTGCTTTTATAGACCAAAACTCCTGAGAATTTCAGTAGGTTTTTTTGCTTCACTTGAGGAACACAGAATTGAATCCTTTATTAATAATTCACATTGTTCCTTTGACCCCCAATCTAAAATCCTGCAAAAATAGACTATTCATTAGAGGAGGAAGAAGTATCTTTGGTAAATAGCATCTTTTCATCTTTGAAAAATGCAGTTTAGGGGAATGAAAATTTTTTCACATATTTTACTTAAGTTCCACAAATATATTTCAGCGTAAACAGGAGGACTTCATGCTGACATTTTCAAAATGGTTCATTGAATCTTTTATCTTTCAAATATTTTTTTTTGTTTCAAGATGCACCTATTTTTAAAAGCTTAGGAAGGGTTAAAAAGCAACACTTAAAACCCAAGCTTTTCACATCAGGTCCACATTAACACTGTAAGTCAATCTGAGTTACATTTTAGAGTGTTTTATTGTGCTATTAGGAATAACAATTCTCCATCTTCATTCAACCCAAAGAATTTTTTTTTTCGTTGCTCAGGCTGGCCACCAGCTTCTAAATGCTATCGGTTCTACACTTCTGCTGCATCAAGAGCATGCCCCTGAATCATCTATTTTGGCTGAAACAGTCTTTTAAAATTATTATTATTATTAATATTATTATTATTATTAAAATTCAGATTGTTTTCTCATCCAAACACTGTGAAATCTTAATCATCTGGAATCAGATAATGAACAGCATAAGAAGTTACTATGCAGAAACTTTCCGAAAGATGGTCTTGTCTGCTCCTCAAGCTCTTCATAGAAACTACCACAGATATAACCAAGAATAACTTTTCCATTTGGTTAAGGATCACCTGAATCCATTTTCAGAATGAAATAAACTATACTGTATCATACTTCCTAGGAGGCCAAGACAGTCAGAGTAGCCTTCATTTTTTTAGTGTCGACATGCCCACTTTCATTTGCTAAACTTACTTACACCTAAGCTGAGCTATGCATGCAAATGAGGTAATTTCTAAGGAAAAAGAACACTGAGGCTTAAGAACAAGAGTTTTCTGTGACTTGCACTGTACTAAATCTCTGACTAGTTCTGGTCAGCTGCAAAGTTCCTTGCTTTGCATATGCAAGTCTACAACTGTGCCTATTAATTATACTCGTCTTGTAAACATGCATCTTAGCTTGACCATTTAAAGTTGAGCCTTAATATTTTTGGGGCTTAGAGAAGGAAAAAGGAGCCCAATGGTATCAGAGTGGAAGGGAGCATTGTTATTGATTATATAGATATTTATATCAACATTTCCCTCAAATATAGCAACGTGATCAGAATTACAGATTCAAAGCTTTTTCCTTTGCTTAAACAGCATCTGAAAATGGCCATGATCTGCCATCACGTCTTGGACATAGCTGCTGTACTGATTTTTCATCTCCGTTGTGAAAAGTGAGCCATTTTCCTCACGAGCCGGTAAAGTGCTGCAGTTGCATATGCCCATAACCTTTCCCTGAACCCAAGCCCTCTGCAGCAGGTTGCAGAGGCCCAGAGCGGCCAGGTGACATACAGTGCCATCTGCACTGCTATACTGGTCATCTGGCCAGAGCTCTGACCTTTCTGAACATGATACAGCGAAATCTAACTCCTGAAAGCTGCTCGGAGGCAAAATCTGTTCTTCACCGTCAGTTGCACTACTCAGTCACTTAATTGTCCACTGCAACTGATAAAGGAACCATTAGACTCAGGTCATGAACTACAGTTTATCATTCACACGCAATAATACACCCTTGAACCACAGTGGTTTCTAAATTATAGCAACACAGACTTATTCAATAAAAGAGATTTAAAGTACCTGGAACTTTACTTAGTCCTGCGCTGTGAAACAACGGCTGAAAATAGATTGTTTTGTGCAGGGAGAAGTTGCTGTGATCGATGCGCTCCACGGTTTGCGCTGTATGCCAGATAAAGACTGATACCACTAAACAAAACACTAGAAAATGTTTTAGACTGACAATAAGGCCTGATTTTGCTCACAGTCTCGCTGCTGTCATTCAGGGTAGCTCTGCGTCAGACGCTGAGCTGCACGGGCAGAGGGGTGATGGCGGGACCAAGCTGGGAACGGGGTTTCGGAGAAGGGACACACTCCCGCCAAAATGCATTTTCCTGTTTAGTTGTGAATGGGAAACCAAGTTATTCAAGGATCAACTTCTGACCTCTAGTTTTAGAGCCAGTATTATAGAAACACAAGCTTATCTCACTCTGTGAGTTATACAAATCCCTTGTCATTTTGAAAAGCCTTTCATCTGAAGATCATAGTTAGCTTCATAAACATTAATTCATTAATTAAGACTTAAGCGAGGTCAAGCCTACTGTCCCTATCATATAGACAGTCAATCTGAACTGTAGAGAAGTACAAACCATGCTCTATTCCTTCTATGTGTACTCTTTGTCCCTCTGGTCTCCTTCCCCCTTTCCTCCAGCCTCATCCCGCCCAGTCCTTCCAGAACAGGAGCCACCTACGGTGTTCATCCTTCACAGCCGCGGGGCTGGGGACACCAAAGCAGCTGCTGTTCAGTTAATAGGCAGGCTGGGACCTTTAAAGGGTCCAGTAGTAGCTACTTAGCCACAGTGGGGAGAACCCTATCCCCATTAAAGTTGATCAGAGCTTTCCACTTTTTTCTGTGAAAGCAAGGTCTCACCTACTGCTTTCGCGACATCTGGGTGAGCAGAGTGTCTCCATATTGCCCTTATGTAGGCTAGGGCTTAAAAGATGAAGTATATACTTTATTACTATGATGAGTGTCACATGGTCTATGGAGAGCCACAACTGTGTTTATTTGTCCCAAAATTCAGTCTTGTACTTTGTAGCACTGGAGTTCCTCCTTTGCAGACATTT
>NW_008794888.1:2238417-2257583 GCF_000699145.1 Aptenodytes forsteri | reverse complement strand
GGTATTTTTATGCTTAGGCCACCCCCCCCCTGCCGCTATAAATTCTTCCCTGTGTAAGAAGCTTACCATGAGAAATAGAATTTCAGTTAAAATAAAGAGCAATATAGAAATATAGGTAATGAAGGATTATTTAGAGCAATAGAAAAGTCTTAAGAATTACTTCATTAAAAGAGGTTGAATAAATAATTTCCTGTTGAAGTGATAGAAAAAATTGCAGTAACAGGAAAAAAAAAATCTATTTCTAGTGAATAAAAAAGTTCTCATGAAATAAGAGTGACTAATCTTCAAAAACTTCCAAGGCACCAGAAAATCAGACCAAACAGTTCTGAAGGTGGCTCATTCCTCATTTTTCTGCTATCCAAGGGAGAGTTCCCATCTCTGGTATCCACTGTGATGAGCAATAGAAACCTTTGGAAATAAATCTCTGAAAAGTAAGTTCTTTTGAAGGTGTTCATGAAGTCTTCCTCTTTATGATGCCTTTGGCTAATTCTTCCGTGTGTGTGTCTATCTATCTATATATAAATATAGATATGTGGTTGCTCAGAGAATGCAAAGCAGACTGAGCCTTCAAGGAAATGAATTATATATGAATGAAAACTCATATATAATTTGTGATCCCCATTAATTGATCAGTTATTAAAAACCACTCAGATTTCTTCTATTTTAATCTGGAACTTCTATCACTAATCTGGTATCTCCTTTGAAAAATGTATTTCTAAGAGTTATTGTTGTACTGCTACCAAAATCTAAGAAAAGCAGAAGTGAGTTTTGGCACTATCGGTGTGAGCTAGCTGTCCAGGAGTTGGACTGCTGTGATCCCCTTCTGTGAAGTCTGCACTTTGTAAAGACAACAGATCATACAAACCCACAAGCCTGCATTTAACTTCACAAACTGTTGCTTTGCAACATTGGACACTGACTGGAAATGTATTGTACAATCAGTGAAATATGAGATTTTTGAGGGCATCTTCAGAGATCTTTTGCATACCCTTGAGATGAAAATTTTTGTAACCATTTTTCAGACACATATATGGCTACATCAGATTTCTATATGTAAATCAATTCTAGATTTTTTACTGAGCATTTCTGGGGTTTCCTGATTGTTCTGTTAATCTAATCTGTTAATCATATTACTCTGTATGATCATGGGGAATTTAAACTTCTTTCATAGGCCTTTCTGAATGGGATGGTTTGAGCTCCCACAACAAGCTTCTTTAAAAAAACCAACCAAACAAACCTTAAAAAACAGTCTCAAACATGGATAGCTTACATAAAAGTGAACATGTCTTCCAAAGTGATGCTAAATCACTGATAGTTCTTTTATAAATGGAATTGACCAAGATGGGACGGTTTTCATCGTGAAGTGTCAAGCGACCATGGTAATAAGTTGCTCCCTGGTAACCCAGTGTTATCACCAAATATCTTGCATCTTTGCTTTGTCCTACACAGAATTCAACTAAATTCAGCAAGAAATATACCTGGGAATAAAGTCTAGGTACTCTCACATTGTTAAGACAGGAGATGAGAAGATGGAGGTGATGGAAAGGTGGCAGAGAAGCAAAAGTAGGTTCAGCAAAGAAACCTTACAAAAGACAAAGCAGCCAGAAATTTAAATTTGTATTTGTCTTCACATCAAAGCAGTAACTAAGTTTAAAATATTTTGTTTTGCTACGAAATCAGGTAAATGGATTGATTTCTCTCCATGTGTTTTTTTGGCAGTGCTTGAGGAACAGCGTGTGATGGATTGTATTTCATCTATGTGCTCTAAAAGGCATTGCCTTACGTCTATTTATTCATCAATATAGCACAAATAATGCAGGAACCTCATCTTCTCTATGTGAGAAGTAGTTAGAAAACAGGACAACGTGCTAGAACAAATAGCCAAATCTACATTCCCAGATTCATGCAAGAGTGATTTATTTGTAGTCTTTCTGCAAATAATTCTTTAAAATACTTAACTACTTAAACTTTTGACCTTGGGCATTTTATTCACTGTATAGAAGTCCGTAGCAGCCCAGAAGATTATTTTTTGTTCAACAGCCTTACTGGAAGTTGCTCAATTTGGTTTCTGTGTCAGGCATCTCTGGGTAAAATCATTACCCTTCATTGTGCAAATTAAGCTGTGACTCACACAGACAGAGTTTCCAACGTGATGGGGCTGCGCCCAGGCTGGGTAATTCATAGAGAGGGTTAAAAAAACAGAATCAAATGCTGGCTGTGAGTTAAAGAGAATAGGGGATAAGAGCTTAGGCTTAACCTATGGGGGGACCTAAGGAATAAAGCAAACCAGAGTCCAGTGTGGGGAAGAAAGGAGAAAAAGCAAAAAGGCTAAAAGAGATCAGGCCTAATGAGCCTTTCGAGGAAAATGGGAGACTGGAGCCTCAGAACGAAAGAGTGGCCCAGCAAAGCAAGGATAAAATGGATCAGCCACAATGTCACCAAATTGATCCAGAGTTCAAAAACCATCAAATCACCGTATACAATAAAATAAATTAAAAAAAAAAAGTTCAAACAGTGTCAGGCTCCTTAAAGCTCGCTTGCTGACATCAAACATAATAAGAAAAAGACCTGTTTGTAACATAATGTGACTCTTTTCTAAACAGAGCCTTTGAAATGTATGTGCTGGTCTGTCATTTTCTGTTGTACAGTTCTCACATCATATACCTATAGGTCTGGCAGAATTTTTATACTCTATGAAAAAGAGAAATAATCACGGAAGAATTAGAGAGAGATATTTAGACTAGAAGGTTTTTATCCTGCTGTTTTAAGGATCCATGCTACCGTCTAGACTGATGGCTTGAGAAACGAGCTGGAGAGGGGAACAGAGGGAAATTCTGGAGTGCAAATTAAACCAAATTCTGTGTACAGAAACACAGTAAATAGCTATAACAGATGCACGCTAAAGGAGCAGAAGGTATTAGTTCCTATCAAGAGCATTTCTAATGTACCTATTACTCTAATGTGTAAGTGACAAACAAGACAAAGAAAATACCCCGTGTGTCAAAGCCCATATATCTCTTCATGACGTAAAGAGGTGGTGCTACCCATATTTAGCAGGTTTTATTTAGCCACCTACGCACCTCTGACTTGGTAGACTTATTTTTGATAAGTGGTACTTAAAAGTGTTGGTATGAAGCATAAGTAGCTAATGCAAATATGTTACCGACCCCTACCAGAGCTAGCAATTATGTAAATTTTCAAAGCCTTCATCTTTTATAATTAGATGTGGCTGGCTTAGAGTGAAGGACTTCCATTGCTGGCCAGCTCAGTCCTTATTCCAGTATTTCACCAGAAATTATATATTTGAAATCAGAGGAATGTTATATTCTTTAAAGTCATTTAAGGTATGGCTTGGAATATTTGAAAGACCTTTAGTAATTAATTTCTTGTTTGCCATGCTTGAAAGATGAATAAAAGCATGGAAACACTTGGTGAATAACATCTTGTAACTGATTATAATTAAGTGTACTTTCAGTTCCTCCTAAGCGTATGAAATGCTAATTATTTTTCACAAAATCCAAAATGCAAGTTTTCTTAGCTTGGATAAAGGAGAAAAGTACAGGTTTATGTACAAGGTTAGAGATCTCTCTATACATAAATCCTAACAATCTTCCCTAATAAAAAGATGATTCCCCTATAGGTTAATTATTGCTGGACAGCTTCAGGGGCTGATCCAAAACCCACTGAAGCAAACAGAGGGATTACAATGATTTCAATTTGCTTTGGATCAGGCCCTAAAGGGCTCCTCAGGCACGGGAGTGAAAGCGCTGTGTATATCACCCTAATACACATTTCGTTGTCATACGAGTGATGATTTTTTCTTAAAACTTTGCGGCTAACAATAGTGTTAGGGTATGTCTCTGTCCTTCTGTACATGTGTCTTTGCATATTTGTGATTTGCTGCAAGAAACGGAGACTCCAGTGGATCTGATGTTTTTTCCTGGTGGCACTAAAGTAGCTTTGAAAAAAGTATTGATGCCAGCCCCATTGCAGGGACTGTGTGTACCTGAATACTGCCTATCATTTGACAAACTGTTGGTAACACTACAGTGTTGGAGTACTCAACACTCTCTGGATATACCCAGACCTGGGAGTCTGCCCAGGCTTGGAGCTGCCCCCTCAGGGCTGCCCTCGCTCCCTCTGCTTGGCTGCCCACCCACGGGGTTAGGATGTATTTCGGGAGGCCGGAGCAATTCCCCTGAACTGAGGACTTGAATGACAGGAACAGAAGCGGGAAAAAACCCCTCTCTGATATTTCCACTGCTTTGCCCTTTTATCTAGTCATTATTGCCTCTGCAGAGTGTGAGGCAGGAAATCCTGCCATTCAGGCGCAGTAGTAATTTACACCCATTTTGTAGTGGTTTAAATAACTCCCACAGGTGCAAGACAGTGAAGGATCGGGCCACTGGGATGCACTAGCCACAAGGGTGTACTTACTGCCTCATATGGCAATGGGATTGTGAAGAACACCATAATGACTCTTTACATTCAATCCCAGCCGCACTTAAGTGTGTACGTGTACGAAACCGCTTTAGAAGAAGTGTATAGCAAAGAGCTTGGAAAGATAAGGAATAATTCAGGAAACTTCTCTAGGTTAATACGCTGAAACTTGCTAGATATATCCTCACAAAAAGAAAACACTTATTAGAAAACCTAAGTGAAATGCAGAGTGGATGTGGTATAAAGTTGTTCACCTCAGAGACTACAGTTAAGGTGAACTGGTACGTGCTTGTAGTCAGAGCAAAGCATGCAGGTGTTGGCTCTGCACATCCTTGAGAGCTGATGATGGAAATAAACTAGAAGAGCAAAAACGGGGGGGGGGGGGGGGGATAAAATAAGGCTGAACACCCATCTTTTCTCCTAGCGTTAGGGGAGGATGCAATATATTAAATCTCTGGGGGTAGTGCATGGGCAGTTATGACCTGAATAATTTTTGTTATATTCCACGGCGCCAGGCTTATTTTCACTGTATTATTTGACTCTGGTTTTCTATAGCAAAGGCACCTATGTCTGAACAGGTTCCTTCTCTGGTTTGCACTAACCTAACTACAGGTGAGGTAGTATAAGGACTCATTTATTCCATTGATGCGTGTATTGCACTTGTCCTTTCAATAAAGGGAGGACTTTAGTTTCCTGCACTATCAATCTAACACCTTACATGAACGGCAAATGTGATTAAAAATAAAGCAATGTAACAAAATTAGAGGTGAGCCACAGCTACACGCTCAAAAAGGGAAAAAATAGGATTAATAACTGATGCAGAGAGAGAGGTGAAGCGTGCTTGCAGGGAGTAGAAGTAGCAAATGTTATAGATAGTACTATATACTACGAATGAACATCAAAAGCCTTCGAGGCTGGGTTCAGAAGCTTATCAGAAGTTACCTCGGCCTATTTGATTGAGAATTCATGCTGGTAATTTCCAAAGATTGGATTTCCTTGTGAGATCTTTAGTAGTTTCTCGTCTGGGTCAGATTAAAGGACAAGAAGAACAGCTCTGCTGGCACTACAGTATTTCTGCTTGCTAGCCTAGTTAAAACTAGGAAGTATACAGATATTAGAAACATATAGAAATAAAATACTCAAATAAAGCCAATTTTTTTAATGCTTTAGAACAGTGCTGCATACAGTATAATCACTTCAAGTACACAAAGAAAATCCAGACACACTCTTTTATCTTTTCACTGGTTCCTAAATGGGTCAGGCAGTGGCTCCTTTTCATGGAAAGCTCCATGCCTTAAAAAGCATGTGGCCAAAATTAGGTAACTAAATTCATAATACCCAAATAAGGTCCCTGGGATTTTTTTTTTTTAGTATCAAGGCACTCAGAATGCTCCCAGTAAATGCTCAGCACCCTTGAAACAAGAAAATTAGATGACTGGCTTTTAAATACATCAAATTTCAAGTGCTTGGCAGGTGTATGCCATTGATCTTTTTTCTGCTGTGCATTTTTGTTACAGAAAAGATACATATTTCTCGGTTGTCACCTGTATTAAATAGTGGTGAGCTCTCAAATCTTGCCCTCTAAACAGCCTCAAAGGACAATGGTAAGAATTCAACTGACCAGTGACACATTGAAAGGAATTCTACCAATTCAGGCTTGTGATGTCACCAGAGTAATATAGGCAAAAAGAATACTCACGTTATCGGTCGTTTAACTTAAAGTAAAAAAAAAAAATCTTTTGGGAACCCTTGCACTTAGTGATGACACTTCCAGGGCAGTGGTGGCAGAGATGCGCTCTGCAGCAATTAGTCGGTATTGACTACTGAAGGGATGGAGGTATGATTTTTTTTTCCCGAGGCAGAGAAATGCGGCTGCAGCGGTGCCAGCGCTCCACCACCGGCCTCTCTCACCGGTGGGGATGAATCCAGTCTCGACACAAGATGGCACCAGGGACCAGCCTCTCAGGGAAGCCTTCCAAACCTTTAGCCTCATGGCCCGCAGCAAGCACAGGTGTTACAAATCTGTTGTTTTCTTTGAGTTACCAAAAATAGTTAGTGAGACATATTTTCAGATAAACCAAATTTCTGAATCAGCAATATTGCTGGCGCTGGTCGCACTTTCAAGCACACGCTGCTGAAAAGGGTTCCTTGTGTCACAGCATGGCACTCTCTCCCTTCGTCAAGAAATGCTCTCGGAGGAAGTCCTGCATGTTACAGCCTCTTTGAGCGCCAATGTGAGCATCTTTCCTTTAGCTCTAAAATGCAAATCATTAAAGTATTATTCCCTTTCATTAACTCTTATGGACTTCCTAGTGAAGGAAACATCATTTAGCTTTTTGTGTCTAAAACCGAAGTTAGGATGTCTAATTTCCAATGCAGAGTTTGCAGCTAAACATCTGGGATGACTGAAAGTGTATTCTGCTTAAATGTGTACTGTAATGAAATGACTGTAATGCTGACAACTGTGAGAATACACAACAGTGTATAATAAGACCTTCCTATAAAAATAATTTCCCTTTCTGTTACTGGCCTTTCAGAAATTAAATGAACTTAAAATGGAAATTTGGACGTTCTAGCATGAAAGGTACATATATTTTTTAGAAGCTCTGTTCGTAATCATTCCTCTCTGTGGAAAAAAAGTGTGCACTCGGAAAAAAATGGGCATGGTTCAACTTGTTACCTGTTAAAATTCATTTCAGAAACGGAATTAAAAATCCATAGATTCCTTAATTCATTTGATTTCATATGAAAAACTGTTGGAGTTGCCACACTGACAAGGCAATGTAAATGGGAAGGAAAGCAGTTAAAAAATTATCGCTTTGTTAGTACTTGGCTTGCAGTCTGGGGGTATTTGGGGATCCCCGTTCAGCTCGCTGGCAGTATAACCTCTCAGAGCCAGGTTGCACACCCGGCGGTGAGTGTGCTGTGGGGCTGTGCGTTCTGCAGCAATCACACAATTAAGTAGCAATGACTGGCAACACTATTGCTCAATTAGTCTCATACAGTATGTCAAGCTAGAGGATATTTCACAAATAGAACTTCCAGAGATACTTTCCTCAGTGAATTCACTTTAGTACGAGGCAGCATAAAGACTTCTTTTTAACTGAAACGCATTATCCCACAGCATCCTAATTTTTTTCCTGCGGCTAAAAGCAATGGGTCAAATTCTGTGAATTACACCGATAAAGACTGTAAAAGTCAGTACATTTGGACAGATAAGACTGCAAGAAGTATTAGGCCCCGTCTCACAGTCAGTGTTTATAATAATCTGCAGACGTGGACCATGCAAGAAGGACTATCACCCTACTAGCACCTTGTCATGAATTGTCATTCGAAATGATAACATAATTGTACGCATGTACCGTCATGAGGTGGCCTGAAGCCAGAGCCTGAAGCAGCCAGATGAGCTGTTGAAGGGAGGTGATGTCTTCCAAGTCTGAGCAGGTGGAAACAAGATACACATCTCACTCTCCCTAGCCCATAAACATGCTACCGCTTCTCTAGGTGCCCTTTAGGGGTCAACACCTGGGATGAAAAAAGGCTTGGCTGTTCTGTCCTGAGTGTCAGACTGCTGGGAGATTACAGGTTGCCACAATCTGAGCATCCACAAGGCAAACGAATAAGCACAACGCACTCGTGCAGCTCTGCTGTTATTCCAAAGGTGTCCTGTGGCAGTGACACAGAGCTGGGTCAGTGCAGTGACCCTTCATTGGGACCAGGCTCCTCTGTGTCGTAGTGTGCGGGCATACAGACCACTGTAGGTTCTCACTGTAGCTCTTTATTTCAATATCTTTGATATCTTTTTCATCTATGCTCAAAATTTTGAGAGGTTGTGAGAGCAGATTAGGAAACCAGCACAACGTTTTTTAGCTAAAAAAGGTGTGAGAGCTGATCCTCCCAATTTTCTGAGAAGGTATGGGAAGTACTTCTAGGACATTGTTTTCCAGGAAAAAGTCAGGAACCATTGCTCAACCCTATCACTCACCTTCCTACCAGAGTGTTACAACTTTGCCTTAATACTTTACTGCTCTGGGCACGAGCCACTATGGTAGTCTCAAACGTGTGTCCTCCTGCCACCTGCTGACCATTGCCTTTCATCCCCTCTGTCCTTGCTCCCATTACCACTGTATTTGCCCCATTTCCTCGGGCTGAAAATGGATTCCTCTCTGTGAACGTCTCATCTAATCTGTGTGACTATGGGAAACAACACAAGTGCTCTGTGCCATGATCTGTGGCCTGAGGATTAGCTGGGCAAGTTTTGAGCCATGCCCGCCCTTGGCTGTGTGCTTGGCTTTACTTGTAGGTAAGCCTGTCAGCGTCATTGACGTGCACTGAAACTAGTCCTGCATGTAGCATTTTGCTGGATTTGGGACTTTACAGTTCTAGGAAAGAGCTGGTCAGGACTGGTTGCTCCTTTTTAAGAAAAATGAGACTTTGGAGAGTCATGAGGAGCACAGGGAGACAGCTAGTAGGAAGGCTGCAGTTAAGAGAAGGCTGTGCCAGAATATCATGGAAGTAGAGAAAGGGAGACTTATTACAGAAAAAGAGGAAAAAGAAGGTAGAAATTAGCAGTTGAGAAGACACATCCAAGAAGAAAGAATACAGTGTTTATTACAGACAGTGAGAGAGAAAGTTTAATCAGGATGGATTACTTAATGAGATAATTTTACATAAATATGGCATTTGGGAAAACTTATTAGATATTAAATTAAGAGATCGTATAATAGCAAATCAGGGCAAATATTCCCATTTTCAGGTTTTCTGTCAAATAATTTCCTAATAGAGATTTAAAATCTTCCTCCAGCATATACATCTTCTAGCATGTAATTTCTACAATATACAGTCAAACGGCATCTATTTCTGTAATGTCAGTAAATTATGCCTTCATACACTTGAAGACCCTTTGGTAATGTAACAGGACTGTGTTTAATCTGCAATAGGAGTCTGAACTCCAATTTGTTAACTTTGGTGAGACCAGCATTTCAACTGTAATATGTTATTAACCTGCTTTCATGCATATAATGTAAAAAAACATTCTATATTCAGGAAAAGAGAGGTGGTATAACTTGTTCATTGAACCCAGCTAAATCCTCCTCATTCATTCCTCACCCATTTTGCATGACCTGTGCTCTGTATAGTAACAGGACAAATACAAAATCTGCACATACATGAAAGAGAAGAATACCTAAGTAGAACCATTTAAAATAGGGAGCCAGCTCTATTTAAAATGCATTAACATTGATCTTGTGTGTTCACCAAATGGCAACAAAGTATGGTCCAGAGCACCTCATTTACCTATTTCCTTACTTTTACCAGTCTGGCCTAATGCTCTTTTTCAAAACGAAGCAATTGAATTTGGTCTCTGGTAAACAAACTCCTCTGGACTCATGGAATGGTAGTTCACGTACCAGTTATTGTTTGCCCATTAGACTTGAAAGTCTTTACCAATGCTATCTCATGCCTTCAGGTAGGAGCTAAAAATGGCCTGTGCCATATTAATAATGATATACACTCTAATATTATACCTCAGATCCACAATAAATTAAATACATACGGGAGCCAGTGAAGTGATGGAAATATGCCAAAGTTCACTTGTGTTTTTTTCCTCAGTGGGGGTTTAAAATCTATTCACAAGCCCAAAACAGACTGCATAACTCAGCCAAGCAGAGGGATCTACAGGTTGGCTGAATCAGTAGCCAAATAAGGGATGGTGGGTTTGTGTCACGTGTGTTTTTACACAATTGACTGAGCTCTGAGGACTTTATTAATCACTTTGACTTATAAACTGGACCCAAGAGAAAGTCACATGCGTTAGAGAGAAATGCCACTACTCCCCCAAGACAGTATGCAGCAGCCCTGTCTAGCTGAGAAACTGTCCCAAAGGAGGTCAGAGTCCCTTGAAAAGCCCTTAGGAATATCTAAAAATACAATGCCTAAGAACACTCTTTTTACACTAGAAAGTAGAGAATGACTTCTAGGTAAAAGTAGTCTTGTACCTAGTAGAACCCTGCAGCCCTGTTGCTGTAATAGGTGTGTTTCCATGATTATAGCTGTGAGGAGATACGTTTGACTGTGGTAGAAGTTATTCATATTCATTTATCTAATTATAGATAAATTAACACTACCGACAGCCATTCCACTGCCAGCCTTGCTGTCATTAAGTGGCAGCTACTCCTCAAGAGTTCAGGAGCAAGGACAACAGCATGGTGGGACAGAGGGAAAAATAAAGCCAATTCAGTGTTACCCCACTGAAGCTAAACATCTGAGGTTCTAATGTGGTGATAAGATGTGGGGCGTGTAAAACAGTGCATGGCTGGTCTTTGTTAGAGAGATCTTTACATCAAACATTTGAAGGGTTTGCCCAAAGATGTTCTTATCATTCATCTGAGCTTCGTCCTTGCCTTGCCTCTCATTGACTGTGTGAAGAAGCCTGGGTGAGACACAGAGGTAGAACAGACCCATGCAAGACCATGCAATGCTGAATCCTACCAGAATATGGATGTTCCTTACAATATATTCTCAGTACTTTGTCCAGATTCAGAAATCAATTATCTCAAAATTATCTTTGGTGTTTACCCAGTTTGTCTGATTGCAGTTGGTTACTTAAACCAGCCAGCCCACATTAACCAACCTGCTTCGCACATACCAGATATGACCTTAGCCCCTCTAGGTTTAGACAGGAAGACCTAAAATGTTTTTAATCTTCACTTAACTCAGAAGAAAGATTGAGCTCGGCTCCTAACATCTCCTCCTTTCACTGCTCCAGAACAATGCCTGAAAAGTTTGAGTTATTTCATGTAACTTAGAAATGTGAATGTGTTACGAGTCAGCTTTGAATATGGCCTCGATTCCAAAAGGTGTTATCATCAAATCAAAATTATTCACACATGTCAAGTTAACATTTTATTTTTATTCCTTACTCAATTTTTGGCAAGCTTACAGGAGCTGTCAGTGTTTCAGTATTTTGAGAAGAATATTTTAATAAAACAGTGATGTGCTGAAAGGGGTTCACAAGAACTCACTAGAGGCCCTTGTTAAAATTCTGCCACCCTT
This sequence comes from Aptenodytes forsteri, assembly GCF_000699145.1. NCBI lineage: Eukaryota > Metazoa > Chordata > Aves > Sphenisciformes > Spheniscidae > Aptenodytes > Aptenodytes forsteri. The sequence continues at coordinate 2,246,090 of NW_008794888.1, read as the reverse complement.
CAAAAAATTATTCCCTTGCCTCTCAAGGAGTTCACCCCCTCTCTGGATACTGCTAAATCATTTCTGCCAGGGATGAGTTTCATCCCTTGGGGCTCATAAAGATACTTCTGAAGAGCAAATTGTTTGCCTTTGAAATAGACCAGATTGCATGAAATAGCAGACACTTTAAAAATAAATTCCTGGGGTAGCAACACTTCCCCGCTCCCCCCGCCCAAGCATCCGATCCGATCTCCACCACCCATACCTCTCATTGTGTTATACTATCAAGTACTCAATCTATTTCTCAGGAACAAAGTATAAACAGTTCCAGCAAGTGCACTTAATATAACTTTTTTGCCAAGTGGCATTGCCTCCCTGCTAGGCTGTGGTTATAGGAAAGCATTTGTATTTAAAGGTAAAAAAACAGAAAAGCCAGGTTCTTCCTGCGAGCACAGAGGGCTTGAGTTTATTTCAGTTTAAAAGAGGAAATTTTTGTAGGACTCTGGTGTTAAAGTATTTCAACATATGACTGTAATAAAATAAAAGACATATTAGGTACAATGAAAAAATGCAGTACTTGAAATAAAAATGGGAATTCTGGTAATCTTGCCCAAACTGGTTAATGATAATTCTTTATTTCTGTTACTTATTTTGATGTGTTTGAAGGTCTAGATTATGACTGTGTGGACCTAGATGAGGTTAGCCTGAAAGAGCTGATGTGCTAATACCCAGATATGCCAAAATTTCTTTTTAAATATTGAATCGAGAGAAAATATCTGGGTTGAAGTCTTCTTTCTCCTAAGTGCGATCTTACCAATCACTGAAAAGCAGGATCTTGTCTGTATAGGATATGCATGGTCCACATTTTATTATCATAAAAACTTGTTCTAAGATGATGTTCTTTGTTTTAAAACAAGTAAAACCTTGCCTATGTGATCCAAGTGTAAATTGCATTTCATTAGCCAAAAGAAAACCTGGAAACTCTGAATGGACCTTTTTCCTCATTGGCTTGTTAATCCTGGAACTCAAAAATGACTGTTTAAATGGGAATATTATTAACTCCTTTCACAGCAAAATTTAAATGGCCCATCTGACACATCGTCTAGCTTTGCTTCTGCCAATTCAATGTCTGTGGCAACTAAAAGGAGAATATAGATGACCATTTAAAATAAATGGATCTTAATATAACAGCTAAAAAATACAGCAGCTATTCCATTGTTATATTGTTTGTTTTCATATCTAAAAGATTCATTAAAATCCCTCTTTTTTTTTTTTTTTTTTTAAGTGCTGTGGAAGTAAGCTTGCTGTTGACCTAAGGAGCTAAAATCCTGTTTGGTGGAATCCTGTTCCTGAGCACGATTTAGGTTCACCAACTACTCGTGTCCACTGGTTCGCTGATGTTTGTCCTGCTTCTAGTGCCAGTGTCGGAAAGTAGCTCCGATGTGTGCTAATGCGCCTTGTGTGATCTGTTGTCACTGTAACAAAAATGAACCAACCAAGCAACATGTTATTAGGGACTATTACTTAAAACCTGCCTCAAGAAAGTGTTGGTTGCCTCCAAAGCTGTGATGTCATTATAGTTTTACTGGTTTCTTTGCAGAGTAAGGCATGACTATCAACATGTAGCATTATTTGGACAGAGCATCAGGAAGCCTAGGTTGTACTCCTGCTATTCATCCACTGAAAGACTTTGGGGAAGATAATCAGCCTCCTTATATCTTGATTTCTCTCTCTCTTAAATAGAATAAGATATTTACCTCCTCTATGAAGTGTTCTCACATGAGTTTTGATGAAAAATGTTACAGGAAAGATAGTACTAATAATATTTCAATGGACTTGCAGGATGAAAAGTGGCTGAGTATCCAGGAAAATGAACATTCTCCTTAGTAGTTCACAATCACAGTAGCTTTTGCTGACTGGCAAATGGCTAAAGACTGGAATTTCTGGCTTATTCTAAAGATTTGAAATGTGTAATTACTCCTTTAGAAGAGTTAGAGTTGAAGGGAAATGTATAATGTATAAACACATATCAGAAGATGCAGCTTCATATCCAGTTTAGAGTAAGAGGAAAAAACTTTTCCTAAGGAAAGTAATTGAATGTGCTCATACCCATAAACCCACAGGTCATGTAATTCTGTAGACCAAAACATTAAAAGATAATCTCTGGGGGTTTTGTACAAAACTTTTTGGTTTTGTTGTTATTAAGATAATCTTCAAAGCTATAGCTGAAAGCCTGTATCTAGCACTTCTTGTATATCCAAGTCTGCAGTTGTATCCAAAGCAGGATTCAGGGGTGTGTGCACTGCCTTGCTGGGAAAAAAAAAAAAAGGACATTTTTGTTATCCATTATGATGGCTTATTTAGTGTGTGATTGTTGCAAGCAAATTTTTCAAGTACTACTTGTGATCTTCAATTAATCAAGAGTTGCACTGATTTTGCAATGGTAGCGGTAGAATGTGAAGTGTGAAAATTCTTAGTACAATATCCAACCAGACACCCAAAATCCTAGAAAAGCCCTGAAGTGCTGATTTCCTTGAATTTAAGTAGCTGGAAATATTGGCAGTGGTGTAATAGTCTGACACAGAACTTATCACTGAAAACAAGCGCAGCATGTCACCCTGGTGAGCAAACCATCTTTTCTGGGAGGAAGTGTAAAAGTAGGAGTCGGGAAGAGGAGAACGTGCAGATGTTGCAGACAGTCCTGGTTTGAGAATCAAGGCAATTCCTGACTGAGGGTGTCTAAACATCCATTTAAACAGAATACTTAGTTATTCAAGCCAGAAGAAACTGCTGAGAAAAAGAACTGCCTGTGCCGAGGATCTCTATGGACCATTCAGCTTGGTGGCAGTTACAGATAAAGAGATCCTTTTTTTGATGTTTTGACAATACTTCTATTGAATTAGCCTTATCCTGACTTTGCATGCTTCCTGGGACGTATTAAACAGAATGGGTAGGCTTTAGATTTGTCCTCTGAGTCAGCAGAGTTTTTAAGGAAAATTAAAAAGTATCGTTAATTTGAATTGTTTTGGAATCTATTGTACAAAATCCCTAAAATACAAAAAAAGGATATAAAAAATGTCAACATAAAAAATCAGTCATTAAACTCCCATTGAAAATTTCATAGACCAACTGTCCAGGGTACAGCATTTATTTTGAAAGAACAGTTTGTTGTCAATACTAGCTGATTCAAAGTGTGTATTTCTTCAAAATATAGCTGTGTGCACATTGAATCCTGCATATATATTATAATTTATTTTTTCATTTGTGATCTGCATTTAAAATCCAGATGGGTTGGGTTGGGTTATAGTTGGTAAAAAATACATATGCTGCTGAGTGCAGAGTGGCAATGATTTATGTTGGTATGTAGAATAAGTGCTATGGAGATATGCATTACAATGTTAGATGAATATCGTTACACTGATGATGCAGAGCATACATTTGCCAACTTTTCAGATGATGGAAAGACAGAGTATATTACCAGGACTAATAATGAATTTAGAGACAGGTTTGTTCCTTTGATATTACATATCACATAGCAGCCTATGCACAGTCCCAGTCTGAAGACAGATTAGAGTTGTTACATGTATTTCATAACTGTTTAGATGATGTGTTCATGAAGCATCATTTTATACTAGCAAATTGAAGGAATTCATTTTGGTAAAAAGAGAGAGAGATACATGAACAGATTTCTCTTTATATTTTCATTGTTGCTGTCCTGCATAAGGCTCTGTTGTTAGCATCCATTAGTACAGTGCCTCTACACCTCGGTGAGGGGTTTATTGACTTCAGTTTGACTCTGCAAAGTGGTTTAGATGTGAAGTAGCTGTAGGAAATTCAGAGTCTTATACAACAATTTGTAGTGCCAAAAAAAGGAAGTGACTCCAGTAGCCTTCAGCAGAGGCTGGTAAAATAGTTCCTTCTTGAAGCAGAGAAAGAAACTATAAAGAAAGTATCAATCATAACTAACCATTGTTTGTAAAGTATGGCCATCCAAGATTGCATAATGGAGTAATTTAGATAGAAACAATTACTTTATAATTGGAAGGGGATATAGGAATCTCAGACTGATAAGGCTTTAACTACAGTGCAGGTAGAGCATGGGACTTCTCATAGTGCAAGGAGAAAAGACTGAGATGCCACACTACACTGAGTCACAGCTAAAATACCCATCTTACTCTGCTGCATGGGGAAGGTCCTTAGGCAAAGATCATGTTTTCTTATCTGTACTGTGTGATGCTTTACTCTCTTCTGCTTTCTTTTTATGCCTTGAAACACTTTCCTTTACAGGTTTAAAGTAATTGATTTATTGTAACTGCACGCTCTCTTTTAAAACCACTGCTTTTGTGAAATGGACTGTTAATTCTCAAAAAAAAAAAGAAAAAAAAAAGAAATCTTGCAGTGCTGTGGATTATGTTGCTATCTATGGCCCCACATTTCCAGTCATGCATTATTCCAAGAAGAAACAAAGAGCCTGGCATTCCTGCCTCCATGCTTTGGCTATGCTGACTGAAAGGGGGGCCAGGCATGGGTGCAAGCGCAGGACTGCTGGTTGCACTGCATCATTCCCAGCCCAGTTATGGCCCATGTTGATTTAACTTTCCAAGACTGTGTCTGAGCGAGGTTTGAGAGACTTCATGTGTCAGAAATCATTCCCAATAGGCAGCGTGGAGAAGACTCATCAGATTTGTCTCCCTGCTCTGTATACTGTCCTCCAACCAGACATGCTAGACAGAGACAAGGAAATGTACGGCCATGAAGTTACCTTTGCGTTAGCAACAACTTGGTCAAGGAAAAGTCTTTTAAATACTGATGAAACATACTCCTGTGCAGCCATAATTAAGTATGGCTGAAGAAAGAAATGACTCATAGTCAGCAGATAAAGAGATATTGCAAATGTAGCTGCAACTGACTGGGAGGCTGTGTTGATGGGAGTACTTAGGAGTCAGGAACTGGAATCAGCATTATTCAATATATTCATTAGTGACCTTGAGGATAAAATTAATTCCATACTGATTAAAATTTTTAGACAACAGACCTGAGAGGAAAAGTAAATAGAGAAGATGGTAAATTAAAAATCCAAAGGGCTCTGAATGCTTTGAGGCACTGGGTGGGTCAAAAAGAGATTAAGTTTATGTAAAGAAAAGCAAGGAGATACATCAGAAGAAGAATTTGAAGTTCTTCATTGTTGTAAACAACTGTGAGTTTTGGTCAATTTTTGCACTATTAGTTCTTTTGTTTTTTGTCACAAGACCATTCTTGCCCTTGAGTTCTCTTTAATTGCACATATGGATCAACAGCACAATATGGTGCAATGGCGTCATTAAAAAGTCTGAGTACCCTAGATATCTTAGTTACATATGGACTTTTAGTCCCAGATCCATCCCATCTAAATCCAAGCACTTAACTGAAGTACCTAGATTAGACGTACAGTTATGTAAGTTAGATAGGATGAATCCAAGCCTCACAGGTGATCATTAGAAGAGCACAGACAAGATGACTTTCATCCTCACCTTCTCTCTGAGCAGCACCCTGGACCCACTAGCCATCTTAGTGGAACATGTTTTATTAGCAGGGAAAAATAAAAAAGAAAGGAGTCACGAGTGCACAGAGAAAACTGCAGGAGCTGGAGCACCATTCCCATTTCATAATAAGGAATAGAGGCAATAGCGCCAATTTCTCTTGTGATCCAAGTGTCCAAATGAATTGAATCATCAAAGGTTATACTGAATAAGTGTTAAACAGAATATGGTTTCAAAGAAATTAGCGTCTTGTAATAACTGTAAGGATAAAAGAGTCTAAAATATCCAACTATATATAATATCTATGAAATTAAGTTGCATAATGTAATGACATGTTATGCTACCATTAACACATTATAACTATGTAATTTGGAAGGCTAATTTTTTTTTGTAAAACCACTTAACTACATAAAATTGAAAATAATGATTATTGTAACTACTTCCATTTTTTGTCTTTAGAAGTTCAAAATTAAATATGCCATATACAGTTATTTTATGGTGATGTGTAATTTTATGAAATGGTCGTATAACACGTACAGTAATTATTGACATAAAAATCCTAAATACATAAATCATCGTGTATAAAATGTGTTATAACACATTAACTTTACCAGCAGCCAAGGTAAGTCACTCAGCATCTCATTGACTTAACACCCAGAGTTGACCAAGGAATCCAGATAAGATGACAGGAAATTGCAAATCTCAGCTAAGATATAAAATAATCATATCAAGGCAGCCTTGGATCTGAAACTTCTGCATTCTGTTTTCTTTTGACTTTCTGGTACCTATTTATTTCAAATCTCTGAAGACCAACACGGAAAACAGTAAAACCTGGCAGGTCACCCAGGTAGGCCCTCTTAGTCTAGTTGTAAATGTCTCTTGCGGTTGGGTTCCCATCAGTCCTTTGGAGACTATTCAACTGCCTAATTCAGCTCATTTTCAGGAATTTTTTTTTCTGATATTCAGTGCAATTTTTTCTCTATCGCTCTTGCTAATATGCTTTAAAAATTTAGACTGTTATCATTCTCCCCATATGTCTTACTTATGACTGTGTGAAATTATATGTATACATGTCTTCCAGCCTCATAACCATTTCTATTAGTCTTCTCGGAACTCTCTGTAAATTGTTGCTATCAATTAGAGAGGTCTTCTGCTCCGAGTCATAAATCCATACATATTTCGGCTACTTTGGGGAAACCAACCTTTCCTGCTAATGAATCAAAGTTATTAAAAGGAATATTTATTTCATGTCAGGATTATGTGAGAGGGAAGACTCAGTTGTCAAACCACCAGCAAAAGTGTGAGCTCATGATAAATTAGAGCTGATCAAAAAATGGCAATTCTCACATTTTAAAATTTGCCTTCATTCTGAAGAAGTAAGGGTTTTTCTAAAAAATCTTCCACGCAGTTAAAAAATTACAGACACAAAAGAAATGTTTTGAAAGGTAATCTGTGCTAATAACATACTCTGTTCTGACTTTGTAATGTTATTGTATTTTTATATTTAATAAAAAAATAAAAAAGATTTGCAACAATATCATTATAATTTTTTTAATTTATCAACACACTTTGAAGTTTTCCATTTGAAATTCTGACAAACTTGTGCATTCACAGGAAAAAAGGTTTCACAGAAATTTTTTTATCAACTAATTTTTGAGGCGATAGAGCTAGAAAAGCTACATTCTCTCACATATCTCCTTCATTGCACAGACTGAAAGATGATTGGCAGTTTCAAAGCACTTCTAATTCTATTATACTGTATCCTCAGAGAGTAAGGCTGATGCGCTAATGGGCACAGAGGATTTTACAGAAAAATACAGAAAGAGTTTTTGTGAGTCATCTCATGTGCAAGCTAGGTTTTGCAATCTCACAAAAGGGGTAGATTTTACATGTTCTTTGTAACCTAATGTTCGTAGGAAATGTAATGAGTTGTGTTAGATATGGGCAACTTTGTTCATCCTGGGAGTCTGGAAGAACAGAGTAGGACAGAAGAAGAACGGAGGAATAGGAATGTCCCTCCCTTCTCTGGAGCGTCTCCTGAAGGTGTGTGTTTCCAGAAGCTGTCTTCTGCCGCCGCCTTACAATGCCAGAAACATGCCAGAGTAGACATAGAATCATAGAATCATAGAATCATAGAATCACTGAGGTTGGAAAAAGATCATCGAGTCCAACCGT
>NW_008794888.1:2190441-2238304 GCF_000699145.1 Aptenodytes forsteri | reverse complement strand
ATTGCTTGTTACTTGGGAGAAGAGACCGACACCGACCTCGCTACAACCTCCTTTCAGGTAGTTGTAGAGAGCGATGAGGTCTCCCCTCAGCCTCCTTTTCTCCAGGCTAAACAGTCCCAGTTCCCTCAGCCGCTCCTCATAAGACTTGTTCTCCAGACCCCTCACCAGCCTCGTTGCAGGATGGGGGAGAGATGGGCAATGTAGCCCATGCTCCAAGGTTGAGTAGATGGTGATAAAATGATTATAGGCCTCCTGCAAGTATCCCATAGTGGGAATTGCCTGGAAGGATGGAGAATGAAGGGATTTGTGCACCCGATTTCCTTTGTGTACCTGATTTCTTTCCACTGACTTATTCTGGTCTGTAAGCTGTACCCAACCACAGAGCAAATCTATCTCAGCCTCATCCACTTTGCATTGCTGAATGATACAACAGTGTTAAAGAGCTCCCCAACAAGCGTGAGCGATGGCACAAAGCCAACATAACCAGCTCAGCATAACAAGGTCACCGTTTCCCACTGATCTAAGAGGAGTTTGCGGTATGGTGGAAACATGAAGGTCGAGAGTGCCATGCTGCAAGATTTCTTTAGCATCCAGGGAGTGTTTACAGAAGCACTGGTGAGCGCAGCATTCCCCCCTAGCAGCTGGTTATTTGCTGCTCAGGAGCCTCCATCAGTAGATTTTTCTTCCATAAATCTGGTCGCTCTCTCCAGCATATTTAGAGGATCCTTAGATTGCTTTACCAGGCACCATTTAGGTATTTACTGAGGTCAAGTATCAAGAGAACAGTGAAGTATTTATATGAGATCTTTCATTAAATGCAGTGCAGATATTCAGAAAAATCTGGTCCAAGCAGTTTTACTAGCATTCTCAAACTTTTATACACCTGAATAATTTATTTCATCATGCACGAACTTTACTCCCAACATTTATTTTCTCAAGACTGTACATCCAACATGCCTGTAAATTCTCTCAAGACTGTACATCCAACATGCCCCTGTAAATTCAGTTGAAATGGTGGAAATCAGGTGAGTTTTTTAAATTGTTCAGTATTCTTTTCCACAAAGAAGTAACAAGTATTTAAAAAGCTTCTAAGAATGGAAAGCCAAGGTGTTAGCTAAAAAAAAATTAAATATTGTTAAAATGTTGACAGAAGCAGAAGTTATTGAATTGAAAATTAATGCTGCCGTCCAGAATGACTAGCCTACAAATGTGGAGGTGACAGTGTGCTACTAATATTCACTGGTATTTTAATACTAGATTTCGTGAGTATTAGTCCTGGACATCAATGGTTTGTTTTCTTTTCCCTATGCAGTGCACACACACAAGTCCCATTAATGTCAGTGAGAATTAGTATCAAGAGGAGACTATAGATCCCTAAGATATTTTTTCATAATGTTGAAGACTTAGTGGGAGAAACTATGGGAGATCAATAATGCACCAAGGACACATTTTCTTCCTAGCTGTGACATACCACATGTTTTTTAACATCAAAACTCAGGTAGGAAACAGAGGCAACAAGAAGTGGAAATAGCAAATCATTTGGCTGGCTTATTTGAACTAAGTAGCTTTTTCCAATGACAATGTGGAGCATAATACAAGTAATTATTACTGATTCCTGTTACTACATTTTTATGTTTCTTTCAGAGTAAATGTGACATCCTACTGCTAACTGGCAATGTTATCCAGTGTCTGTTCTGCAAGCCTGTCTCTTTGGTTAACAAAATATTAACTGGCAGGGTAACCTCAAGAAAAGCCCAAAGGGAGCTAGGTATCGTCATGATGCGTTATGTGAACAGCTTGGAGTTGAAAGGTATCCTGCAGTAACTATTCCATTTATACAGAATTTCTGCAAACAGAGTTAAGTAAGTGTTTTATACCAGTATCCTGCTGGCTTTTGACTGTAGATAAAGATGTCGAGTGTGGCGCCTTTGAAACATGGGCTCTAATTTATGCAATTTGCACTATTTTTAGTGTCAGACAGCTGTTATATCTGGGTTTTTTTCTTCAAATAAAGGACATTTGGGATTTTTTTTAGAAGTTATTAATATCAGTTTACCATTTTTTTGTAATATCAAGCTCAGGATGCATGATTATGTTTAAAGAGGAATAAGCTTGAAATTCTGGAGAGCTATAATGTGCTATAATGGCACTGTTTTCCTTAAATCAAATTAAATGATAATTATGGGAGGAAAACCTGTTTTTGCAACTTGCTACTTTCTTCCAAAGAGAGTAATAGTTGCTATTGAGAGTAAGGTCCATCCACAACTGCACTGCTTTTTAAGAGAAAGACTTCCCCAAGATCAATGAAACTTCCTAATGCCTACTGAGCTATATAAAAAAAAAAAAAAAAAAGGAAAAAAAAAAAGGAAAAAAGAAAAAAAAAGAAAAAAGAAAAGGAACTTGCTACTTTCTTCCAAAGAAAGTAATAGTTGCTATTGAGAGTAAGGTCAATGCAAAAAAAAAAAAAAAAGGAAAAAAGAAAAAAAAAGAAAAAAAAAGAAAAGTGTGAAGAAAATCAATAAATACCTAAATTATTTAAGGACAAAATACAACGGGGTGTCTTACTGTCATGCACCATACCCTGCATTGGAGAGCAGACAGGTGGATTGTCTATAGCCAGTGCTGGGTTGGACACTCTCTCCAGCATGCTCATTAGTAGCTCCGCGCCTGGGCTCCCTGTTAGTAGAAAGGCAGGGATCACAGCAGGGAAGTTAGATCTCAGGCTTCTCACATTCCTGCTCTATCTTAGCAAAGCTTTGCAAAGCCTTTTCTGGCAGCTCATTAGTAGGTGCACTGATGCATAAGAGAAAGTCATTAGAAGTGTTTTTCAACATTGGCTTTTGATCAGGTGACTAGTAGCTTCGTAGAGACATTTACTTACATTGTTTTCTATAAGAGATTCTGTTGCTATATTGAGAATGACATACATATAAAATGTGGAAAACTAGCTTGACCTTTCTACGACAAAAGAAAAAAGCTCTATTAGTTCCCTGAATCTTGTCTTTATATTGTCAATGATGACGTAATAGAAGCACAGAGTACTCACTCTTTTAGCTTTAATAATCTATGCCAAGTTCAACTATATCGTTTGATTTAAGGTTATGACAAGAAGGACACCAGTGCACAAGAATACAGCTGGCATGCCTTAAACTTTACGAGTTACTTTTAACGATAAGCATTAGCTACTTTCTTTCTCCATGCAGACTGGCATTTTTAGCATTTTAAGACTAAATCTATCTATAGGGCAAAGTGAAACACACAGTAAAATTTTATTGGATCAGGAAGGGCGGACTGCTTAAGTGCCCTGAGTAGTATCTCCACTGGAAAGATTCCTTGGTGCATGGGAATATTTTTGCTAAACCCTGAGAAAACTACGCAAGTTTAATTGGAAATAGTTCTAACACAAACTATATCTAACATCTTATTTTTTTAAATCTGCATAAATAGGCTGTAGAAAATGAACTTGTGCACACAAGCCAAAGAAGTGTGGTGCAAAAGTTATGCTTTGATAATGAACATGCTTCTTTTGTTATTGCCTTTTTCCAGACGCTTGATTTTTATGTAGTATTTCACACGCCAGTGTGGCAATACTTTGCTAACCCAAAATGCCTGTGATGACTGTCTAATGCCTTTGCTTCCCAGAAAAATGTCATGTTAAGCACATGTGATGACGTGCAACCAAAACAAGAGGAGGTAAAGCCGCTTTTGTAAAAGTTTACTGAAACAAAATACATCAGCTTAATCAGGCCTGCTTCTGGCTATGTACGAACATGACATGCCAATTACATAAAGTTCCAGCTCAGCTAAGACTCCTGCTGACTAATTCAGTGTTGATTGTTTTCCGCTACATGGCTTTGAGTGCTTGTTAAGGCTAAAAAAAAAAAGGGAGAGGGGCAACAATTGTAGGAATTCTTTGCTTCCATCAAACTGTCTTATGATTGCCAGCAATTAGTTAAGCTCCTTGGCAGTAAAATGACAAGATGGGACTTGACCAAATACAATGTGTGGAGCACATAGGCATCTGCCCCAGCTGAAAGACATTACAATGTTTGTTAACCTTAAGGGTCATTCCTGATTCACTTCTGCAGACAGAAAACAAGATTTATATAACACAGATCAATACAGCCCTAAGACTTTCGCCATTGAGGATGCTAGATTGAGGCACTTCTCTTTATCAGTTTACCATGACACTAATGTATTTTGCCTGTTTTGCCTGGGCAGTGATGAATCTGTTGGCAAGAGAAAACAAATAAGTTCTGTTGTTGAGAGACATGTTGTCTATGATTTGTCTCAGCAGACATGCCAACTTGCTGGCCAATTCATTTCCTATTTAATTTAAGTGGCATATCTGTCTTCCCCTTTCTGGTATGTCTTTTGTCTGCTGCGCACGCATACTGGCACGGCAACAGGCGCCTGCAGTACATCTTTTCAGGTAAGACTGATACAACCAAGGCTGAAGAAGAGTAAAGAATCAGAATCCCTGATTTTTAATAAGGGCTTTTTTGTAAATAGTTCTTTTCTCTCTATTTGCAGTCTGAGGCAATCACTTTAATCATCCATTTCAGACAGATCGTAGTGATTTCTTTTGCATACTCATAACCCAATGGCCTTTGAAAATATGCCCTGTAATGTGCTGTACTGATGTGTGGTTTACAAAAGTTAACAATATTTTTCTATTTGTGAGAGCAACTTTTTAAAAATTTTATTTGCTTGAAAGATAAAATGTGCATTTAGGGGCCAGTCTAGCCTTTGCTGGGCAGGGACAAGTTGGGTGCTTAAGTACTGCAAAATGAGGCCTGCTGGTAGCGAGAACAAACGTTATTTACATCTAAAAGTCCATTCTCTGGCTTCAGAATGAAAAATGCAATTCTGAAGCTGTTATTTTCTGTCTGTCCCAGGTTTGTCATTCTTTCATTAAAGTAATTAGTTATACAGGCAGCTCATAGTTTCTGGAAATAAGACAATATATAAAATATATATAAAAAGAATGTGTCTTCTTATGAAACCTACATGTTGAATGTGCATTTCCCCAAAGAGGCCCTACATCTGGAGGGGTGAGAGCTTGTCTCAGAGAGAGCCTTCTCAGCTGAATCCCCTTCAGCCCTGGAATTTTCTTACCCAGTTTGTTAACCTCTAGGGCAGGGTGCAGAGCCCATGTGCTCGTTCAGGGCCAGATCCTGCCACTCTTATTTATTTTGAGTGGTAGCATACTCCAAAAGCAGTTAGATCAACTCCAATGGGACCATATGGTTCTACTCAATGCAAGGAACGGTGGCAGAATCAGGGCCTTGGGCTTTTTCCAAAAATGCATTAGATGTAACAGATAGGCATTTTGTTTTGAGAACAATAATCTTCTTATAACTCTGTCTTTGTTATTGCTGTGATAATAGATTTTAGTATTCTGAGTTCCACAGGCAACATGACCTTTTTTGATTCAGGAGACCATGGCTGTGGGCACAAGTTATCATAAATTGAATTATAAAACAAATAGAATATTTGAAGTGCTAAAAGGGCGAGGGAGAGGAAAGGTAATAATCAAATGGTTCAATCCTGAAAACTTTTGCTATCAGGTTTAATACACACTACCAAGTACAGCCTTATCTACATCAGTGCATCCATCTAACACTGCACTACTGCAAGTTTGTAGTTTCTACAGGACCATACCCTAAATTAAGAAAAAGCTTACTGAAGACTGGAAAGTGGCATAACATAAAACCATCAAACAGTACCACCGTTTAGCGAGGACAGAATTCAAGCAGTGGAATAGTTAACATAAACCACACTTCTCAAATGTGCCAGCTAAATCTCTGTGGCAGAACACATTAATTATAGCAGTCAGTTTACCTTTATCCTTCACAACATTTCTGATTAAAATTTCACACATTACAATGATATGTGTCTTTTCTACAAGCTATGAAATTTACTCAACGTCAGTAAGTTCTTATTTTGTTATTGAAAGAGCTGATGTATGTATAAAAAAAAAATCAACTTTTGATCTCTGACAGTGAAATCAAAAACTTAACTTCTGGTTTGGATATAGTCATGCTACCTGCATGTATTATGCGCCTGTGCAAAGCAGTCATTAGCAGCACTGGATAAAAAGGAATAAAAAAAATCCCTAACTTTGCTGCCAATAGAGGGTATGTGGTTTCAAATTTTGTATTTGCTAAGCTTAATTAAGCCATAGATTATGTTTTGAAAGGTATGTTCAATTAACTGAATCCCTCATGAGGAATTATATACAGGAAGAGATAATCACAACATTTATCTGTTTTACAAATTGCTTAGCTTAGGTTAAAAATGTTCTGGATTTTTATTCCGTAGAGATATAGAGATTGATAGAAAAATAGACCAATATTATTCCGTAGAGATATAGAGATTGATAGAAAAATAATGTAGACCAATAATTGCAAATACTTACACATTAATGTGTATAAAAATTTCCAATTATATTCATTATTAAGCATATAAAAAACTATTTTTATTGGTAGATAATTACTGATGAAAATCTCTTACTTAAAATTTTATTTGCGACTTATTCAGGAATTCATATTTTAAATAAAGTTGCATCTTTACAACAAGGAGATCTGGTGAGGCACGTAAAGTACCTAAATTACCCTGCAGAAATGTATCCCTGTGGAAAGAGAATACGCAGAATGTAGGCCCGGTGTAAACCTTTACAATTAAAGCATAAGCAGGACTTGAATTTTGTTCATGTGTGTTCTCCAAGCCAGCTGGATAAACCTAAAAATTCATTAAGCCAATCTAAAGGCAAATACGTGCTGTAGTATACTGGTAATCTCCTGCATCATCATGTACTCATTGAAAATGAGTGTGTAATTCCATGTATAATAAGGGAAGTGAAAGTAGAAAATTTGACATGGCTGCAAAATTGTGTACTGTCAAAACAAGTGTCCGGACTTTGCCTACACATATATTTTTTGTTACTATCCTTACTTCCAAAGTGACACTTATTTGGTAGGGCAGCACCACTCTTCCCAGACAATGCATTGACTATTTTGATTTCACTGAGAATAGTTTTGACTGCGAACATTTTCTTTTACTTAGAACATTGTTCATTGATGTAAATGGGATCTGATAGCCAAGGCAGGCTCTCGGCTTGGCAACAGGCCACTGGCTTGATTGTTGGAAGGATATAAGAAAATGTTACAGAAGTAGTCCAGTAGAAAGAAATTCCTCCTCTGCCAATGGCACCCTCCGAGGAGTGACTCCGAGTGCCCACGTCGGGCACGTCCCTCCCTCGCTGGCTGTCTGGGGAGCGGCGGGAAACACTGTGCTCAGGTTGAGCTCCTCTCTGGAGGACACCTCTAGAGAACTGATGGCTCTTCTGGCACGGGGCTCAGGACATGGCACAGGCACTGCTAAAGGGGAAGATGGTACCTACCATCCAAAGCTTAAAAATGCTGTGCTTGAGGAACCCTCCCAGTACATGGAAGTTTTAGGTTTTAGTGCCTTATTGGGATGAGAGTGTCTAAGACCACATATGAACATATTTCAGTATGAATGTCTACATGACTGCATTATAGGCAAGGCTGAACCTGGACAACTGTCTAGCCTAGTGCTGTACGTGGGCCACTGTGTAATACAAAATTTAAGAGTTACAAGACAAAAGAAGTAACATAGAACAAGCTCGAGTTCCTAACATTGTGTAAAGGCAGCTTGGGGATGCAAAACGATCGTGTTCTGCTCGGGGACTGGTGATTACATTTTCCATGGAGTTTCATGGTCTGCAAAGTGAGGAAATAAAGGCTGAACCTTTGCCAGAACAGCTGGAGGATGCCCTGGTCTAGCAATTACCAATGTAGCGACTCCATTTCGGTTTCATGGGCAGCCAGAGTGTTATTCCAGCTGAGAAATAAGCTAGGTAACTCTTAGTCTTGTTGAAAAGTAAATGTTATTGTCCTCTCTCCTGCTGTTGTCTGCACTCACTGATCACTTCCAAGAAAATGCAAAAAATGCAAAAAGGTTTTTGAAAGTGCTTTAAGACTTTTTCATTTATAATGAGCTGAAGGAGGCCAATGGGATGGCCTGTCTTGTTCAAAGGATTCTTACATAAAAATAGTTTAGATACAGCTCTTCATTTAGATCTTCTGAGAATAATGTGTCCAAAGTAAATAGACAAAAGGCTTCCCTGCTACTAAGTTCACAATCTCTATTATCCTCTCTTCATAAAGCATTGTTTTTCTAAATGCTTATGAGTTTCAGATTAGAAATTTCATACTGCAAATTAATAAAGAGTTTAGTTATAGGGCAATCTCTGTCTCCCCATCTAATCAAGCTCAACCAGGTGAATAAGTTGCTTTTAAGTTCTAGTAGATTAACCAATGCATGTTAAAACCTGTGCTTATGTGAACCTATAAATAACAGTACTAGAGAAAGACTTAATGAAACTTGGCTCAATTGGCCCACAAAAGCAAGATGAGCACTTCTTTTTGGTCTCTTCACAACAGGAAAGGATTTCCTGATAGGAAAGTGAAGTCATAGCATCACAACTCTGCCCAGTGAATGTTGTCATAATATGTAAGAGTGCACTTCATGAAGAGATCAAAACTTCATACAAAAAGATCAGTATTTTATTACAATAATACTTTTTCCACAATAAGTGTCTCAGTACTTTCCCGAAACTGACCCTGTGAGTCTTGCATAAGTTGGAGATGGGCTGAACTAATTTGAAAGAGGAATATACAATTTCATTTCCCAGCAAGTACTACTCTTCCCAAATTACTCAAGTGCATTACACAAGCCATTACAAAAATAGTTATAAGCATTAACTGCTATTCTGCACAGCATGACACCATTCAAGCTTTCAAGACCTATTTATACTTAGCAACAATTATACATTTTCAAGTTACAAAACACATTGGTCAGGTTTTTTTAAATATTCATAGTCTTTATGAACATATAAAGCTCTGAGTGAACATTTGGAGCTCCAACGTTACGGGCTGTTTTGAGGGCTCCCCCTCTTGCCTCCCTCCAAGGAGGATCCCCTTCCCGAGACCCCGGGCACTGCTGGAGCCTCCGCCATGTACCAGGCAGCCAGAGCACAACTCAAAACTGGATCTGCTACGTTCATGTTTCAAATACCATTTATATTTGCCTCATCTCAGAATGCATGTGTTTGTTTTTACAAGTAGAAAAGATGATCATGAAATAGAGGTGTGAAAATTTAGATAGCAGCTAATTAGTTTTAGTAAGACTGTTACAGAGAATAATGGATTTTCAGCTTTCTCTATTCTTTATCCTCTGACTTAAAGCAATTATTTAACAGTGCTGGTGGAACAAGTTACTGTTCATAATTTCACAACATAGACTGCACGCTTAAGCCCACACCAATTAATTGAATTTATATGAAAATGTTTATTCAATTTAAATTGAATTGAGCTATATTGTGGCCAGTATTGAATTACTTAAATAGTGACTTCTCAGTTTCATTGTTTTATTACAAACAGCGTATATGTTGCTGTATGTTTCCCCCAATTCTTACAAAAAAGAAAAGCATGCCTCTTGCTCCAGATAGCTTGTAATCAACTCACAAGGCCAGACTGATTTGGTTTAATGTGGCTGATGCTGGAGGAGAATGTGGAAGTAATATTCAGTATCCTCCAGACTGGGTTAAGCTGGAGAGTGGAGGAACAGCCCCTGAAATCTCCATCCCACTGAAAAATTACTCTTACTCCATCTCAGTGGCTTCAGCTGCAGCAATACCCCTTTTCTCATTTATGCTGATCAGTGGATCTACATAAATTCTTCTCCCCTAGGGCCTCCTTGTGTTGCTCCCACCTTCTGCCTCCCAGCATAGGGTTGCTCTGGCAATGGTACCTAAAGCGTACTTGCAGCAACTGCCTAAATGTTATAAGGAAAGTCTTATTCTAATCTGGGAAAACCTCGTGCAGGAAGGAAGTTTCTGCAGATCTAATATGCATTCTTTTGGGGATTAGGTGCCAGGGTGGATCATGGCATAGTGAATAACAGGAGTCCAATTTGAAAGTGATTATCTCCAAAGAATAAAATTCCCTAACACAGTTGTGTGTTCTGCAAAACAGTTTTTTACTCTTCATTTGAATTTGGAATATTGTGGTATGTACTACCCTTCTTCAGCTAGTAAAAAAGTCAAGATCCACCTTTCTTAACTCTTGCTTGAAGCTCTCACTTTTATGGGAAAGAGATCTATTGCAATCTGTTATGCTGATTTAGACTTACTGTCAAGGCTACTAAAAGGCACAATTGTTTATTTGTTTGTTCTTTTAGTGTAAACATCGACTGGGTTGTTAGCTCTGTTTCTTATTAAGGTTTCCCAGCAAGTCCCTTTCTAAAACTCTGTTTCCCAAGCGTTTGCCAAATTTGAACCATCTGAGGTGCATTTTGCTATGACAACATCTCAGAAGATTCAGATGTTCCAAGAATATGGTTAGTTTAAAAAAAAAAAAAAAAGAACAAAAATGCTGGTGAAATCTGGCAAATTCCTTTCCTATCATATCCAGTGGCCTTGGATTTTAGAAAAGCAACTTGAAATTTGGCAGGGAAGCAGCCTTTCCTATCCCTGTGAAAATCTGGCCATGCTATAAGCTTTGCAGAGTTGCAGTTGCACATGATGAGAGACTTCTTCCATTTTAGCTGCTAAAAGTCCTGGAGGGTCCCGTCACATCGTGCACACTTTCTGTACGTGACCAGATCCCGCCCATGCGGTCCGTGCAGCCTGCTCAGCCCAGGGCTGTTGGAGCGGAGCTGGATCCTCCCCGGGAAGGCAGTTCCCTGCGTGGGGAGTCAGGCTGGGGGCACAGGAGCTGACAGCAACAAGCCTGTCAACGCTGTGTTCACACACCATGACGTGCATTGCTGAGTGGCACCCGGGCAGCATGGAGGAAGCTATCTAATTAAAATTCAAAGGTAACAAAGCCAAACCAGAGAATGAAATAAAGTATGAGACTGGGACAAGGAATCTGGTGAAACTGGGAGTGACTGGGCAAGGAAATGATGTTCGCTGTTGGTGATTTAGATTTAATTAGCTGATTCCCCCCCCTCCAATTCCAATTCCCAGCACCTCCTGTCAGTTATAAAAACAAGTCCATTTGGTTCATTAAAAATGTGTGTTTCTGTACATTCAAGGCATTTGGGAGTTCTTAGAATAAAAGAGCATGGAGAATATTTTGAATTTTTAATAATGGGATCCCTTTCAACATGTACAGTGATGGACTGAAATTGTTCTAAAGTTGAAATTAAATGAGAAGGTAGGGGGGCTATGATTTGTATGTTACTTAGCTACCATTGCCCTTCTGGTTGGATATTACTTCACTCGAGAAACATCTCTCAGTTACTACAGTGCTTCAGAAATTTTGAAATTTATTTACCAATTTAGTGCAAGGCATAAATTGTTTTTATCTCTGAGAGGAGTTTCTGTTTCTTCTAGCAACACAGAGTTTCCTGACTTTGAGTAATATGAAAAACAGCCTTTAATTTTCCATGGGTAGCTCTGCAAAACTCCTGGGTTTTGCTTCTCAAACAGAAAGAAAGAAAGTGCCTTAAAATGCCACATATTTTAGTCAGTTTAAAATCATGCTACAGCATGTCATTCAGATTCACTAACTTCAGCCTGATTTAACAGTGCTTGAATAACATGAATTTCACTTCAACTTAATTAAACAGAGGCATAAGCATTTCAGGAATGATTTTGATGCAGTCTGGACACTTGAAACCTCATTGTAATCTTACACACAAATGAGCATGCAAAATGTCACTTGACAGGCAGAGATTTAGATACCTAAGTTGTAGAGGCAATTATCCATTTGTGTACATCAGTGTTGTGTTTAAGAACACAAAATATTTGTGTGTATCCAATGGAGACCCGTTGGGAGAAAAGGGTTCTTCAAAGTAATTTTCAAGCCTTTATTTAAAATACAGAACAATGAAATTAAAACTCAGGAATATGAAATGTTGATAGCAGAAGATCGACACTTTCTCTTTTTATTAGTTAAATAGGAGAATAGGAATCTGAAAATCAGAGGGCAGCATTGTGTGTATGTGTACATGATTTTGAAACTTATTTATTCAGTTTGAAATCAGAAGGAAAAATGGCAATCAGATGATACTCAGCATTTCATTGTAAAGAAGTTTCATCATATGATTTTCTCAGCTCACGATGGCTTTTTGGATTCATTTAATCCCTGTCATTAACACAGCTAGCAGAGATAAAAATGGAAAATGTTTCCATTATACGGCATGCGATGGAGCTATTTTTGCAAATGCAGCCCCCCCAGCCACACTTTCAGCCTCACCTGGGGAAGATGCGACATGATAGGACCGGGCCAGTGACAGACTCAGTTATGTCAAAGACACTTGAAAATTACACTGGCTTTTCCCACGTATTACCATGTAGCACTGCCTCTGTTATCTGGACCAGAAATATTTCTTTTCGCTAGATCCCAATCTCATAAGACAGCCCTGTCATTTTAATTTGTCACTCTTTGTGTACTGTATTGTGCGGGAGTCTCGTTTCCCCAGCCAAGTGCCGTAGGCTCAGAAGAGAAACCTGTCACAGGGGATAGCAAAGGTAAACACCACGAAACAGAAAAGTTTATGGCTGAAATCACCACCCAGGGCTCCATTCCCGTGGGCTTAGCAGGTGGTATAATCACCCACAGCTGAATTGGAAAGATCCGTAATTTCAGCTGTGATAGGTACAAACACATCTCTCCCGCCGTTCCCTGCCTCCGCCGTGGTCCCTGTGCAGCAGTGTCACTCACAGAAGGTAGCAGGAGGGGACAAGGGATGAAATGAAAGACTTGGTGGTAGGAAGGAAAGTTGTGATTGACATGAGGCTGGAGCCTGAAAACAGCTCCGGGAACTCTGTAGTGGAGTTGACAGCAAAAGAAAAAGTCTGGGGAAAAAAACAATAAGACTAAGGACGATCAAACATCACTGAAACAACCCAGTGATCCCAGATCCCTGGTGCCAGCAGTTCCAAGCCTTTCACCAAAGAAGGCACTGGTTGCACAAAGCAAACACCACCACAGGTCTGTCGGGGTTTTTTGCATCACTCTTAACAGTATGACAAATCTTCCTTGCAAAGTGTGAGGGAGTCAAAGGGAGTGAAGACAGCAAAGCTGCATAGCTTGTTTACTTCTTAAGCACAGAGGCGGCGTAGCACAGTTCTGCCTTCCCCGACGTGGATTTTTGGCTTCCTCTTTGGTCCACCCCCACCGAAGCAATTAATCAAAATAAATGAGGCAGCAAACATCTGATACTAGCTGACTTCAGACTGCAGTACATTAACTGTCTTTGGGAATTTCATTTACCACTCTGTGCAGAACACGCTGTGGGCTGTACTCCAATAGCTTCGCTCCTGAACAGTATTTTGAAGTATGTGTTATTGGTAAACTACCGAGTAGAATAAGGGAATAGCTGATCTTTGGTTTTATTGGTTATGATTTGTGGAATCTCTATGTATTTATGCAGCTGTAAAGAAACCAAAGGTGGTGCTATCAATTATCAACTGTACCAAGCCGTCCTTTAAATTTTTGTGATAGGAGAGGAGGCACTAAAGAAAGTGAGAGTCAGTCCTCCTGTAAACAGATGTAAATCAAAGAATCAGAGAGAAAACCTCTCAAACCTTAGGATTAGTAAGTCCTTTATGGTAAAAATTGGGAATTTATTGTGAACCACAAGAGAAACCAAACGTCTTACATCAGGAATGCAAAACCAGACATATTCCAACAGATAAAACAAAGCCATTTATTAAAGGCAATAGGTAACACAATTTTAGAAAGACAAAGCTTAGAGGAGAAAGGTTGTATTTAGTAGATATACCAAAAAATAGCGGTAGGATTTTCTGTAAATAATCTAGAAGAGCTATGCTGGTTAGGCATGACCATGTCATTCTGTGGTTATTGGTTTTCATTTGACTAAAACACTTTGTTGCTAAATTGTGCAGGTGGAATTGCTGCCTACCTGTCATCCCATCACCTTTTTTATAAGTCAGGTGGTGTCCTCAGAGCAATGTAAGCAGAGGATAGCTATGAAGTGTCCACACATACAATGTCTTCAGCAGTCAGAGAGCTGATCTTGGCCTCATGAGAAAGCCTAGGAAATGAGCACAGGCTATTTTCTCTTGCCCATTCCCAGGTGGTTTGGCTTTATTGGAATCCCATTCCAGAAAAGAAAAGGAAAAAAAAAAAAAAGAAAAGAAAAGAAAAAAAAAGGACATCAAATAATCTAGAGTCTTTGTTTCTTCTCCGAAACTGATCCCTGGACTTTTGCTATAAGCTTTGTCATCCAGAGGAGTCTTCAGATCCCTAGTGCAGCTAATAAGACCTACCTGCTAATATGACTGAAAAGTAATTAAAGAGCACTTCTATGCAAGGTTTAAGTGCTTGGTATAAGGATGACTCAACAGTGTCCTTATGCAGATTGCTAGGATCACTGTCCTTTTACAGCAAATTATAATTGAAAAGTTTCTAAGATTGTCTGAGTGTTTAGGGGTTTTCAGTATCAATTCAAAGAGGTAATTTGGCAAATTTTGCTAAGAGGTTATTCTAAGCCTAACAAAAGGCATGAAAATTAAGTCAAGAAAGGCAAGAGACAAGTTTGGAAAGGGCATAAGTAGATGGGGAAACGAGAACTGCAGCTCCTATTGTACAAATGGGGGAACAGATGCAAATAGTTTTAGTGATTTCATCAAGGTGACAAACGGAGTCACTGGTAGAATGAAGATTTGTAGCTGAGGTGTTACAAGTTGGAATGATCCACACAGCCAGGGGGAATTTGGCATGAAATGTCATTTCATTTCAATAGGATTTGGCTAATTAATTACCCCTTAACACCTTTGAAAATGTCCCCTCAGTGCTTGAAGGACCAGACCATGCCTTCCCCTGACTTAGTTTGCTTTTTCGTTCTGAGAGCAAGATTTAAAAGAAAGAAACAAACCACCTTTTCCTCTCAAAAAGGGTTGCTAAATCCCAGATCCCTTTCCAACAGATCTGTGCCCTTCTCTCGGCACAGGTGCTCTCGGCACCTGGCTCCTGGCAGCACCCTGGGGAGGGCTGGATGTGCCACGTCCCTCCCAGGGCAGGTCCCTTCAGACTCTGGATAGAAATATCCCTGCCTGAGGTATAACAACTTCTCTACTGGAAAGAAAGCAGAAGAAATGTCCCATTTTCAGATCTGTTCCCCCTACCCAATGCCCGTTTGAAAAGCAGACCAAGAGTTGTCCTGAGCACCGAGAGCTACCAAGGCTTGAGCACCTTGTGGGTTTCCATCTGTGTTTGCCTCTCCTACACTTCAGGCTCTATAATTATTCTGACAGGGATGCTGCTTTTTTGCAACTGAGAACTATATTGTATAAATATAATACGCATGTTAAAATATTAAATGCTTAACTGTTTGTTTGTATACCTATGAAACACTCTGTAACAGGATTAAGCTGGATCCCTAAAGAGTCATTAACTTGCATTATATTGAAGTATTTATTATTGTGGCATAGGTAATGGATAATATTTGTTTACATTTTTAATTACTCACATTTTCAGCCAAGAAAATCTCCAAGGATAATGTCTCATTTACAAGTGTCCTGGCAAAAGACA
Source organism: Aptenodytes forsteri (assembly GCF_000699145.1). Taxonomy (NCBI): domain Eukaryota; kingdom Metazoa; phylum Chordata; class Aves; order Sphenisciformes; family Spheniscidae; genus Aptenodytes; species Aptenodytes forsteri. The sequence continues at coordinate 2,222,708 of NW_008794888.1, read as the reverse complement.
ACATAATGTAATCACACATTACCAACAATTCCATGACAACCATGCAATGGTTTAAATATGAATTTCAAGTAAAGACATAATTATGGTAAACTATAAAAAAAAAATATACACGCGATACCATGTATCTGTGTATAAAAAAACTGCAAAACCAAAATGAAGGAAACTTTTCTCTAGCTGCTGTGGATTTTGAGCTTGTTCCACAGCCCAGCAAAGTCAAGAGAAAAAAATCCCATTTTCATCAACAGTCTCTAAGCTGACACCACAAATAACGTAGCAAGTAAGTAGCAATTTGTACCTTCAGAGTTTCCCAATATATTGAGGCCTATGATTAGAACTGGGAAACCTTTTTTTCTCCCAGAAAGTGAATAAATAAATAAAAGGAACTCAAATTTAAGTAATTGACCAGAATTTTATTTCAAATTTTAAGGAAAAAAGCTTCACTTTTGCAAGGTTTTCTGCAACAGAAGAGCTTGCAGTAGACTCTGCTTGGATGATAACCTCTCCCTATCAGAATCAGCCAAGGAATGAGCTATTTTAGCCCAGAGACTCAGCTCAACCGTGATGCGTTTTTGGCAAGTTTCTCAGAAATATCCTTCGCAGAGCTTAATGTCAGCTAAGAATTGATTTGGCAGTAATCAATAGCCCATTGTCTCAATCCCTGTTCACTGTAATTCCAATTTGTCTAATTTCAATAGTCTGTAAACAGACTTCTGTTAATAATATGTAGAAAAAAATAACTTTGGGCTATTATATAGTAAATAATTATTTGTAGCTTTCGTGGAGACCCACCAATGGTGTGACAGAGAGTTTAATCCTAAAAATAATAAGAATATATGTATTTTAGTAGAAGCATCTTGAGGAATAGAACTTTGGAAAACATTCTGAAAGCAAGCTCAGCAACATAGAGACTTTTGTGAACTGTATCAAATCTCATATTCCTTAATTTGCAAGAATATATTTCTTGTGCTTGCTATGGATACCTTTCCTTCTCCCTTCCTTACCTGTCTTCTTCACTCCTTCTTGGTAGTTCTTCCTAGACTTTATGGGAGATTCGACCACATTGATATTACTCTGCCTGAGGGGTGTTACCAGACAAAATGAGCATATGCACCACAATGTCATGGTAGCAGACAGCATGGCCTGTGCCCAAAGTCCACTGCAGCATAGCAGGGAGTAAACACTGGTGGGAGGTGAAGCTTGAGGGTCCTGAACGCTTCAGCCGTGAGACATGACTAAGACAAAAAAAGTAAACTATAGCACGAAAGCAATTATTTTCAAAACATTTCTAAGAACCTTGTAAAAACCAATTCTCTTCAGACCGTATTTTCATTTCACTGTGTTGCTTGTGTTAACATAAATTAAAAACACAAATCTTCCATCTGGAGGGGCAGATAAAATAGCCACTTTTCCTTTTAGGTAGATAACATTTTTTCTTCCTGTGGCATAATGTACCTTGATATTAATCTGGACTACCAAACCCAGTTATTTAACACTTTTATAATGTATTTTTGATCTTTACATAGAGAAGTGGACCTACGCAACTAAAATATCTTTACAGGAAACCCTTTCTTCTTTAGCTGATTGCAGTTATTGAAAGAAAACAGCCCAGCAGAACAAAACACAAAGTGTTCCTATCACAGTTTAAGTAAAAAAGATCCATGCACTAAGTTCAGATCATAGTTGCTGCAGTGGAAGGAGTGTATGCCATGCTAGTCAATATCTTTGAAATCATACTCATGTCTTAAAAAGTGTGTAATTCTCTTATTAATTAATTGTAACAGAGTTTAGTTTGCCCACTGAGAGGAGCAGAAACCTTTTAATTGTTATATTTTAGAAGTCTCCCAGTCCCCAGCCAGCGGTAACATTTGATGTGTATCATGTCAAATGCAATGCTTCAAAATTAGTTTGATTAAAAATACGTAAAGTTAATGAATTGTCAAAAACCAGTGTTCTTTAGAAGGCACAGTTTTAAAAAATGTCTATTTTAATCTTTGTAATATAACTGTCTCTGGTATTTCTGTCATTTGGTAATGCTTCCAGACACATTCATGGTGGTCATCTTTGATCATATAAATTCAAGAGATTCCAAGCTTTTTCTGTTTGCATAAAAAACAAAGAAAGCATTGTCAGAAATCCCCAAATATGCATTTTGAATCAAGTTTCAACTAAATGCTATACAAAGACTCAGTGTCTTGATGCTAATTTATTGAAAATGCCTTGGCCTTTAGGAATTTCCCATTGGCACATAGTAGAGCTGAACTCAAAGTGGCAATGGCAAAAAGCAGCCATCGAAATTGTGTTCATGCTGACATCTAAGCCCTAGTGCTCAAATTATGACTGCCCTGAAACAAAATACTGTAGAAGGAGAAGCAAAACATAAAAAATGCTTTAGGTGCCAAGATTTCGCTTGAAAAGGGTGGAGGGGAAAATAAGTTTGGGGTTTTTTTTAATGAAATCTAATGTGCTAAAGACTTAGCACAAAGACAAGATTTAATGAAAGATGTAAAAGGTTTGATGTTTAATGCATAGCTCCAAAGTCAATGTTGTATATCTATAATTTCTGCATATCCATAACCATATTTAGATTTCGACATATGGTCTGTAAATAACATATGTAAGCCGGATCGTTGAGTGAGATGATTTTTTTTTTCCTGCTGAATGTACGTGTTTATTTTATGAGCAGAGACGTGAAAAGTTCATTCATGTCAAAATGTGTTGCTAAGTATAAACATGCTGCTTCACTTTAGGCAGGATCAGGAAAGACCCTGGGTGTGTAATCTGTGAATTGACTCTATGCTGATGTTGCCCAGGTTTTGTATTACTAAACTATGGCTCACAACAACAACAAAAATTTAACCTTTAAATAGAGGCACCAAAATAATTTAAAACAGATTGGAGGGTTTAAAGGGCTCCAAGAATAAGCAGCTCATATTTCAGTTCCTCCCCTCTAGGGCCTACCTATTTGGTGTTCAGAGTTCATCTCATATTGCAGCTGCTTATGTTCACATTTTCTGCGGTGTGCGGATGAAAGGTCCAAGGAAAAGAAAAAAACAACAAAAAAAAGTAAAATATACAACACTAAAAATATCTTCCCTAAAACAATAGTTTGGCTGTTATTGGGCAGGGAATAGGACAAATCACCCAGAGGCTTTTAAGTAAGAGCAGGGGAAAGAAAAAAAACAAAGAATGGCAAGAAAGTGTGGAGATTTTAAAGGGACTTTCAGTTTCAGGGGACATTTTTTATTCAAAGTTCTTTCAGGTTATGGAGCCCTTTTTTTTTTTTTTTGTTCTTTTATTAAAAATTTCTTTGTAATTCATTTGGACTTCCTTGCCACTGGGCACAGACAGATAGCAACAACAAACAATTATACTCTGTATTTATCACTTTATTCTGTTTTACAGTGTATCTCTGATTATGGAAACAATACATTTTTTGCACCTTGCTTTGGTTACTATTTGTCAAGAGTAGCCTTTATAAACAATATATTTTCCCATTTTAATAAAAGGCTAGAGCTGCACTAAGTGCGTAGGATGGGATTTGAAACAAAAACTCATCAGACTGCTAGACTAAGGTTACAAGTCCTTCGTTTACACCACACCATCTTATGAGTTAGAAAGCCTTCTATCTACCACATTTTCTAGCCTTACTATTCAAATGTAATAGCCATATATCTCTTTAATTAATGAACTAATTTCACTCCTTTCACCAGAGTATCTTGCCATGTGGTCCCGCAACCAAAGTGATTGCTGTTGCAACAGCCCACTCACACCAAACACTGTGTACTAAATATCCAGGCTCTGAGGACATTTTCTTCCTTATATGTAATCTATTCCATTTTTCTTTAACCTGTACTTATGCATATGTAAAGGTATTATTATGAAGGACCCAACATCCTTTGATGACTGAGGAAAATCTGGCCCCTTTGAAGTCTATGTGAATTTTGCTTTCAGCTGCAGCGGGGGGAATTTCACCCCGTCTGCTTAAGTCTCCCTAAGTAATTCATATGACTTGGGTCCAAAAATATGGGAGTACTGTGTTCACCAGTAAATGGCAACCTCACTGGTTACTATAACTAGATCCAAACGTAAAACCTGAAAGGTGATAGCAGATATGGTAGATACCTTCTCATATGGTCCTTTCCTCCAGTCTGCCCTCTGTATTTCCCTCCTGTCGCATCTCCCCACACTCTTCGTCTCACAGTAAGGGAGAATTCGTATTGGGGCAGCAATCTTTTTGACTCCTTTCAAGGCTAGCCCAGCCAGCCATGGCTGTCATTCCTGAGGTGCACAGAACCAGTCCTGCGGATTTGGCAGAGATAATACCAAGGACCTGCTGCTTTCCTTTGCAAGTCTCCTACTCATTTCTTCAGAAATCTCTTCCTTCTGACTTGCATTAATAGAGTGTAACATATAGGCCAGGGCAACTAATCTACTGTAGTAATATTTTAATTAATAATTAGATATAGCTTGTTCTCTCAAGATGAAAATATTTCCATTATGACTAAATCTTTATTCTAGAAAAAGGCTAAAATATCATGAATTGTGTTCTGAACCATCACTCAAGGGAGTAACAAAAATCAGGTGTTTAACAGAGTAAATCTTCCAACAAAGCAAAAGTATACTTATGCAGTGTGTCAGTGGAAAGGGAGTACAAATTCCCATGAACCACAATAAAGCCAGGATTCCACCTCAGCTGTTCCAGCTCCTGTTCCAGGGCCAGGTATCTCCAGATAAAACCAGCTTGCTTACATATTCCCCTGAAACTTGTAGGGAGGATGATCCTCTTCTGTGTGGATAAGGAAGACAAGGGATTTGTATGTGTTTGCTTAAAAATAAAAAAAAAAAAAAAGAAAAGTGTTACCAAAACTCAGTTTCTCTCTGTTGTACATTGATTTCTTACATGACTGGGTGGTCATATGGAATTGATGTAGTGTGTTTTATTATTTCTTTCCCAGATCATGGCTATGCTATTTCAGCTATTAACAGCTGACTGCAAGTAGAATGCAAAACTGGGCTTTGCATCTGACTTTCAATTCAGTGCTAGTTTGGGAAGACTAGCGTACGAGAGTCAGCTAATCTCATTTCATTTTCACGGTGTTTCTAGATGTCTGGCTGAAGATTAAAACACTCATGAAAGCAGCTACAGAACTTGGCAATCAAGATACCACTGAACAAGTTTATTCCTGTTCTGCAATATCATTAGAAAATTTGGGGGATTAGCGTACGTTACATATGGTATATATTTGTCTTTATTTTCTACATATTTATCTGAAAGGTTAATGAAAATGTAGATGCAATGGTTCCTTTATATGGGTTTACCTTCCATGAGTGCCAGTTTTCAGGCTAATTGATTATGTCAGAAGCTCTATAAATATCAATAGCATATGGAAAGGTTAAGCCGAGGTCTCCACATAACTGGATTCATACTCTTTATTGATGGTACAACCATTATCCAACCATAATGAAAGTGCTTTGAGTGTGAAATAGAGTAGAACGTTAGCTAATTTTCACCAACGACTGACTGGAGGACTCACACTGAATGACTTCTGCAAACTAATGAACAAATGTATGATGTGTAATGTGTAAACTAAAATTAGAATTTTAAAAAAATCAAGGATAATGTATGATAAAAGGTATGTCATCATTATTTTGCCAGTTGTAGTTTAGTGTTATTTAGGAGGCTCTTTAATTTCCTCTGAAATAAGCAGTAGCAGGCTGTGTTAGAATAACATCTTACAAATAAGAGAAGGTAGTCGACAACATGCTAATCAGCTTTTACTAACAGATATAAAGATACTTTATTCCTTAGAAGAATATTAGGAGTTAGTTCTTCTAAAATATAATTCGACTATGCTATCTTTTTTGAGCACGTTAACAGAAATTTTCAGAATGGCTTTATTTTTCTCTTTTAGTTTTTCTCCTTTATTACCTCTTTTTTGGTAGGATACAGAGGAGTCGATCCAACCCTTAAGTGTGATTTCCCTGGTAGCTCTGGGTAGCAAAGAGAAAAGTTTTTCCCACGTGAGAGCAGTGTGGCAATCTGACCATCACCACTCCCCGGTATATCTGGTGGTGGTGCAGGAGGGGGTGGTGGCTTCGCCAATTGCTACAAAGCAAAGTCAATTTATTAAAAGTTTGAGCAGTTACCGATGTACGTTCCACGTGCTGTGGAACAACTGGGAAGGCATATCAGGCTGCCACATGGAGCCATAACCCTATTTTCACACTTACGGCTGGAGTGCACTTGCGGTGGGTCGCCCACCACTCTGCACTTTCCTCTTTCTAAAACGATCTGTATGTCCGACGGGTTTTGCAGGAATAGCAAGCCCTGTGCTTCACTGTACTTAATAAGTTAAAAACTACAGAGTAGTGTTTTGAAAATAAAATCACTGCAAATGTGCCAAAGATTTCTAGCCAGATGGCAAATGTAGCTAAAAACCCTGTACATTTCCAACTCAGGGGTCCATATAATGCTTATTTCAGTAAGTGGTATGGGACAGTGGTTTGGCTGTTTGCACTAGGAATGAAAAGAAATACTATTGTCTCAGTAGTCAGTGTATTTTCTTTGCACAGAGAAAATAGAGAGGAAGCAATTGCAATTCATTACACTGCATTTTGCTCTGATAATGAGTATGCTTAGGCCTCGGAACATATCTGTACTTTGCCATATAAAATTCCCTTAAATGTAGTATATAACAGCAATTAGGAAATGCCGCCTTCTTTTGGTTTATAAAGATTACTAGAGAGAATTTAGGGGAAAACCAGATATAATCAATTCCATCTTTAACATCTGTTTCTAACTGCGTGAAGCTTCATGTGAGAGTAAAATTCCCCTACCAGTGAAATCAGCTGCAAAATTCCTATTGAGTTTCATAGAATCATAGAATCGTTTAGGCTGGAAAAGACCTTTAAGATCATCAAGTCCAACCGTTACCTAGCACTTCATAGAATCATAGAATCGTTTAGGCTGGAAAAGACCTTTAAGATCATCAAGTCCAACCGTTAACCTAGCACTGCCAAGTCCACCACTAAACCATGTCCCTAAGCACCACATCTACATGTCTTTTAAATACCTCCGGGGATGGTGACTCAACCGTGAGTTTATCCCAATTGATCAGGCTATTCCTTTAGGGCCAGACTTCTCCACCCTCACTCACACACTCCACATGATCTCACCCAAATCAGCGTGCAGGAAGATATACTTCACTGTGACCCCTGATTCTCAAAAAACTACTGTGTCATCCAATTGATACAGAGTTTATATATACCTTGGAGAGATTGGTTTCTCCTAGAGTTGAGAAGTCATGAGTGACTTTATGCCAGATTTACTTTTATCATTTGCTAAGCATTGTCTGCAGCAGCCTTTGAACTTCAGCAGCTAACCACAAATGAGGTGACGCTGGTTAGACTATTTGCATGAGAAGGATAAACTGCCGCAAGCCACGATATGTGCAGCCTGTTCCCCAGCCTGGACCAGAGGTGACCCGCATCGTCCTACCTGCGAACGGCTTTGGTCACACTGTTGAGTGAAGACAGTGGCTGATGGGCCAGTTCCAATAGTGGAAATGTGGGAAAATCTTAATTAAACGTATGGCTACAGATGCTTCCACATTCCTTCTGCCTAAATTTTCATCAACCTTTTACAACTGAAAAGTGGAGAATTTACAGTGGACACACAGGGGAAAAAAAAAGAGCTGTCTTTCCTTCTACTAAGAGTGGGGGAAAAAAATCTTTTAGCTTTTGACATGAATATAATATGATATGCTTGATGATTGTCATCCAGACCAGTCAAAAATGAAAGGTCAAATCCAACTCATTTTAGTCATGTAAAGAACCCTACGAAGTCAGTTTGACTAATGTTCTTCAGGGAGAGAAATTTAGCTTTGAGCATTATCTGGACAGAAAGAAAGTGTAAAGCCATTGCTTTCTCGGAATTGCAGTTAAGGACACTAAAAAAAGATTTACAAATGGCTTTGAATTCCTTCAGTTAAAAAGAAGTGCTAGAGTTTGACTGAAGTAGCTGAAGAGTACATAAAGACCCAGATTTTCCTGAGGTCCAGCAAAGCTTTAGTCCCAGTAGTAACACTATGCACTCTCAAGGCAAGTGGTATAGTCCCTTGTAGACTGGTGCTTCATCCACCCTCTAAATGGAAGAAAGTTGCTGGAAAGTACATCTAAGAAACCAGACTACACAAATTATCTCTAAAAATAGCGGCATTAATAAAATGCTGTTTTATTAAATGCACTGCTGTTTTCCATTGAGAAATGTGAAGGTCATGAGAAAAGTCACTGCTTTTTCAAATTTTGAAAATAACATAAAGAGATTGCTATGACATGAATCCCATGATTTCTGAAAGCATCCCCAAATCCTCGTAAATAGATAATACAATGCCTATGTTATTGTGAGAATGCCCCTGCTTATGAACTGTGCTTAAATAACCTTGTACTACCCCAATTAGATTCACAACATACCTGTATTGCAAAGGGCCGTTTTCTCTCTCAATTAGTTGAAAAGACTTCGGCACACTGATAGATAGTACTAAATGCTAATGGGCCAGATCCTAAAGCTGTTACACTGTTTTCATGCTGTCATTCTGCAGGCATTGATTTCACTGGAGTGCTGAGGAAAACCCGAATATGAACATCAGTATGCAGCTCAATATTTTATGGGTTTTCTTGTCTTGGCTTTTAAAAATATTCTCCCTCTGCTATTCTTTAGCCAGAAGAGCAAAAAGAGCTAGTTCCAGCCCTGACATCAAAAAAAGGCTGAGTGACAGTACAGAGGCTTGAGGAAATACAAGTTTATATGTGGGCTTTTTTATCATCTCTAATGGCAAAATTAAAATTAGTTCCCAATTAAAAGAGAAAAGCGCAAGTACAATCTGAGAACAGCAGATAAAGGGTGGCATGAAGGGAAGATTATTAAGCAGCATAGTATAACAGGACCCCAGGTGCAGAAGGGCCTCATTATACTCACATTCTTGTGCTGCAACATACGGACGTACAGTAAACCAAAAAAATAAATATTCCAAAGGACAGTTTTACACAGTGGCTACACTTGAGATGAGTACATGTTTTTTGAAGACAGACCATAACAACTTGGTACATTATACATTATACTCACATTCTTGTGCTGCAACATACGGACGTACCAAAAAAAAATATTCCAAAGGACAGTTTTACACAGTGGCTACACTTGAGATGAGTACATGTTTTTTGAAGACACCCCAAAACAACTTGGTTTTTACTTCCAAAATACAGTGGCACATTAATTGCTTGATCAGCCAAATGAAACTAAATGTAATTAAGACTAGTGTGGGGTTAATTTGGTCCATAATTATGTTATATAAAGTAAATGAAAATTGTTTCTTTCCTAAATTGCAATTCATTAAAATTACAGATATGAAAATAAGATACTATAAAATTACATGAAGCATGTACAAATTAATAGCCATTAGTAATAGCTTGATATTTCTATCTAAGCAACAGTTTATTAGAATGCCAAAAGGTTATATCTGACAACTCACATGACTGATTTTTTTCCTCATCCTTTCTGCTTCTCTAAGAAATTCAGTCTTACTACACACATAACATATGCCATGTCATATTTAAGCATGTTAGGCATATTAGTTTTAGTTTTAGATTTGCTTTAACAATAATATTTACTGCTCATTAAAATACTTAAGGTTGACGGCTGTATCTCTGGAATGAACGACACCAACCTCAGAGCTTCGAGAGGAAGCCGGTGCCACCTCTTCCAGCACAATACAGTGCTTTGTTTTGGGCACAAGCAGTTCTTGGTAGTAGGCAAATACAGACTTAGATCCTCTTGCCTTCAATTTAACTTCAGCGTAAATTTAAAGCTAAGTCCATGCTTAATGGTTTTGCTATACTTTAGTAGCTTTTTACAAGGACTTGAGTATTTTGTAGAATTGGAGCCACTGGCTCTATATGCTGAAATCAATGGCAATGGTCATGGTGTGCAGGGTCTGACCTGTACCTCTTATGAGACGAACTATCCCTAGGTATTTCTACAAAGACTTGCAAACTTCAGGGTATCACATTTTGACCACTCTTATGAATTGATTTCCCACTGTTTCTTTTTCTGAAATTTTTCCTTTTGGGGACAGAAAATATCCAGCAACAACATCTTAATATCAGACACAAAGAGTGACGAATCAGCGCTTTAGAAATCATAGCATCCGTGTGATTTTTGAGCCGGTGATGTATGATGTACACTAGAATTTTCAGTTCTTGTGTATATCAGATAACAGGCTACAGGCACAATACTCATTTTTCATGCACCCAGGATACTCGCTGAAATCAGTAGAGGAATAGAAAATGCGGGATGTCTTGTTATGAGGGTCCTGCTTCTTCAACTCCAACATGACCAAATTTAGCGTCAAAGACATGAAACCTCTAGCTGCATTGCACAGTTGGGTATCATATTTAACCACAAGGATTAGGACGTAATCCTGTGATTTCTGAGCATCCTGAATTTCTTAAGTACTCAGTACTTGCAGGCTCAGGATCTTGTTGTGTTCCTTGAAAAGCTGAGCAAATAAGTTTTATTCAAATGTTCTGCAACTGTTTTCTTCTTTACATGAAATAGTAAGGCATCCCTTGTTAAAGGAAGAAACCGCTACTATTGCAGTGTCTTGATACATGCTTTTAAAATAGTTTTGTACGTACTGCTCCTAGATTTGCAAACTTAAAGTAAAATTTATTTAAAAAAAAACCTTGGTAACTCTCTTATGTTTGTAGTAACTCAGACTCAGGATGTTTAGTTGCTAGAATCATGTTATTGCCAGCGACAGTAAATATATTTGTGTCTTTATCATTAATTCCAATAATTGAGCATTTCATAAAAGTGGTTTATAAACTGATGATAAAAGATCAGCACCCTACAGTGTTGGTTGTACCTGTACAAAACATTAATATGGTCTCATTTAATAAGCTGACCAATAACAACATTAGGTAGAGTATCTTAATGATGATATCTTACTTTCAACAAACTAAGATATGTTTTGCAATATTTAATTGAGCAGATCTCCCAGTGGCTTCAGTGAAAGTTGTGCTTGATTAAGGACTACAGAATTTTGCCTTAATAATATTTTATCATTTATGCATGGAAATGTAGGGTGATAACAGTTATTAGCATTCCAGGTAAAGGAGCTCATGCAAATTTTTCTGCTATTAAATAGTGAGTCACATTGTATTTAATACCCCCAAATAGTTATGTATATTTAACAGGGAAATGACAATAGAAAAAAATGGATTTAGTTCAGATGTTGAGCTGCTATGTAAACCAATTATCTATCCTGAGGGAAACAGCTCTGTCTACAACTACTTAGGCTCTAGGGCCTATTACAAATCCTGGAGTGGGCTGTTGTTTCAGTTCTCAAGGGAATCTGCCACGTCACACTGGAAATAGTTGGCAATAATTAGAAAGCCTGCTTCTGCCAGTACTGCACAGATTTTTAATACTTTTCTAAGTGTTATGGGAGATAATATATAAGGTTTTTAGAATTCCAGTCAGGCTAAGGTGAACCATGGAAAGGACAACTACACAATAGCCCCAAACTGGACTGTGACAGGCTAATTATTGTGGCTTCATTATAAAACCTCTTTTTGCATAGGTCACCTGGGAAGTGTAATTAAAAATGCATTATTGGTGTATATTTTTATTGAAGCAATTAAATTAAAAAGCCAAAAAAATAATTATTTGACGAGCAAATAATAATGTTGGTCAACAGCGTTTATCTAAGAAAGAGAGAACACGTTAGTGGTTCATTAGCAGTAAATGTGTTAACTGGAATGCCGTTTGAAAAATGAGCCATAGAACAGCTTTTAAATACTCAGATTAAAGGATTTATAATGTCAAGTTTAACACAGAAATTATAGATATTACATTGCCATGAGTAATAGCACCTTTAATCTGACTTAGTAAAATGATTTACTACACACGGTGTGCTTTTCACAATTAGGCAGCTATATATCTATCTAATATCAAATATCTATATCAGCCATATAGAGGGATATCAACACACTGGTATGCACACCTAGGTGGACATGCACACGCACATGTAGGAATATGCGTATTCTCTAAAACTGTCCAGCATCTGCTGCAGAAAAGCCTTTTATCAACACCTACATTGGCCATGCAGATCTCAGGGAGTCCTCTTTAGGTGCTATTTAGATCTTCCTGTCACGGAGCCATAGGGATGCCCTAGAAGCATGAGAAGATGTGAGGGGATATCCCTGGGAAGGTGATAGGATCACCGTGCTCACAGCATAGGTTTCCTGGAGAGCAGTGTGTAGATATCCACTGCCTGACAAAGCGTTGCTGTGCTTACACAAACCACCTGTACTACACATACATAGTAAAGCCAACGCTTTCCAGAAATGTTTGGTTGATAGAGCACACGCCTGACAGTTATTTCTCATGGGATGAGATACATCCTGAGTGTATCATGTTGGCTGTGCTGCTCAGATTCTCTCCAGGACATATGCAGTAGGATGGATGCTTTTACACTAGGCTCAGTTTGCAGGCTGTGAAGTTATCAGAAGATGCACAAAGGACATATTTGAGACTCTCAAAGGCATATCCAGTCTTTCTCACACAGAAACCATTTGGTGTTCCTCAGCATTGCTCGCCACAACTACACACACACAGCTCAGGGTATGGATGTACCAGAGACTTACACACAAGCACAATGACATTTTCTGTCTTTGATTTTTCTGCTGATAATTCATAACTTTCCCTTTGCCTTTTGGTTGTCAATAGTATTGTGCTGGCATTGCCGAAGGACTCACAGTCCTCTAAGATCTCTCTCCTGAGACGAGAACCTCTCCTCCTGTAGATATTCTTAAGGCTGTTTTCCTCCAAGTTTTTACCCTTCATTTAATCTGTTATTTTATTGAGTCGCTCATAAGACCTTTCCGTAACACTTTATACGTAGATTTAAGCCTGAATAATTCTCATCACCTGTAAAGTTTGCTAACTTACTACTTAACATTTTCCAGATAATTTATGAATATGTTGAACAGCAGAATCCCAGCAGAGATCTCCAGAGTATTCTGCCAGTAATCATCCTTCTCTGTGAAAATTGACCACTTACTGTTCCCCTTTGTTTCCCTTCTTTTCACCAGTTGCTAATCCTGAGGAATACCTTCCCTTTAGCCCATGACTAATCTTCAAGTTTTTGTTTCTCTAAGAGTCTTTGGTGAGGGATTTTGTTGAAAGTCTGTTGAAAATCCAGTCACACTGTATCAACTGACTGTGTTATCCATACACACATTGATGTGATCTAACAACTATAAAAGATTTTGGGGCATGACTGCTGTACAAAAGTTAATCTTGACCCTCTTCCCGTACGGCTACTGATGTTTTGTTACCGTCTCTGCTTATTTACCTGATGCAGGAATAAACTTCCAGGCCTGCAGTTACTAGAATCATTTGAAAGGACTTTAGTGAAGACCAATGTCACATTAGTCACATTTTGTTTCTCTGCCTCTGTGGCTGCTTTAAAACAAAGCACCATTACTGTTTGATTTCACATATGAGTTCTCAGACAACTTGCGTGAATACCATCTCACCTTGGCAATTTCTTCTTGTCCCCGTCTGCTAAAATATCCTAAAATTTTGTCTGTTGTACTGCTACCACAATTTGCCACAATTCCCCTGTTCCTCGCCTCTCCAGACTCACACTGGTGTAAAAGCCTTCTGACAGGTTTTTAGAGAGTAAAAATCCAAATAGTGTTAGGGGTTTTTTTATGGATTTGTCTTTGAGTTCTCTTTTTACATTATCTTTGCCCTTTTTCTCCCCCTCCCTTAATTAAACTTTCAGATTCAGTACAGTACCAGCTTTCCCTTGGCCTGGTAAAACTTTGAGAACTTAGTGGGGTTACTGTAGTTTTGGGAATGAATTCAGTGTTTCAGGAGAAGGTTGGTTATATCTGATCACAGGCACTTAAGTAGGCCAAGTTTCTTACTGAAAATATCCTTCCTTATGACCATGTTAATCTCTTTCTTCAGGTATATTTTATCCCGCCCTAAATATTGTCACATTTTCACAATAGAAAATTTACAGGCAAGTAAACATCTACAAAAAAGGCCATTCTGTGCTCAGCACTGTAAATACGAATGTATTATGCAGTGACCTTCAAAACAGCAAGGCCTGATCCTCCTCTCAGTGAAGCCGAGGGAGTTTGCTGCTGGCTCTCCTCCTCACAATAGGACCCTGTTACAGCTGAGCGCTGCAGCATTCTCATCAATAAACAAGAAGTAACTCTTTTGTTACTGCATTTGATTTGAAGACTTCTTCAACAATAACGAAGTATGTCTAATGGTTATATCCTTTCTAAAAATAATCTCTTCCAGACATTTCTTCCCCTCTTTCTCGCTCCACGTTATATATGTATGTATGCAGATGTACGACTGTACTGAAACCAAAGATAAGTTTCTGCCCTTTTTTATAATTTTGATTCCTAACACGAGAGCAGAACTTATGCCCCAATTTGAAAAAATGCCTAAACCTAAAAATGAATTAAACACACATAAAGTTCTGTTACTGGTCAGACCAAAACCCTAAGGGTTGCATTCTGTATTCAATTACACAAGTGTTACTCCCGTTGGAGTCAGGACTGGAGGGCAGAATTCAGCCTGAAATTGTAAACAAGAAAAATCTGAACTGAGCCTGTGCTTTCCTTAATATGCACTAGTATGTACCAAGATATTGTTGAATATAAGGTCTCTTATTTGGGAAAAAGGGCAAGAAGAAAAAAATCGGTGAGCAACTGGGGAAAGATTTCTCCAGGATAGAATTTGCTGTCTAGATGTTTTGGCACAAAAGGGTTTGCTGAAGTGAGGAAACCTGTGTTTTGAAACTCCCAAATTGAGCTTGTTTTGACTTATTCCTCTCCGCTGTGCCTTTCTCAGCCATGCATCTCTGCAGCTGCACATCCTGTATCGCTCCAGTTTCCTCACCCTTATCTGACACCAAGTCCAGACCCACTCCTTTCTTGACACCCACAAGAAGCGGGACAGCAAATGACAGTGATTTTCTTGCACTTGTTTCAAGGTTTGTGCTTTCCTCATGGAAGTTGTGGCTTTTTTTTTTTTTTTTGAAGTATTTTTGTTTCTCAGATGACACCCTCCCTATGCCCTAACACAAGCTTGTAATCTCAGGGACTGCTTTTCTTTTTGGTGAAGGTCTATCACATTTTTGAGTACTGCAGAAATTTAGGCAGAGGGTGCACATGAAATACAGGTGTGCCAGGAAGGTTTACATTTTCACAGTGCACCAAGTCGTGAGTCTGCTCTCTGCATGACTCCACAGCTTGGGAAGCTTCCGTGGGTAAATAGACACATGAGCCAGGCAAGTCTATATGAGGCATCAACCACTTGGTGATAGAAAGGGGGTCAAAAACTGGAGGCAGCAGAATGTTATGTTTCAAAGAGTTACATGTGTAGCTAAGGTACAATTTAAAATAAAGCAGAAATCATATGAAAAACAGAGCCTAAGACAAGGCTGACATTCATTTAGTTGCCACAGAGGATGCTGTACAGACAGTTGCCATTTTAGTGTATGAGTGGTCTTCCTGTCTCGTAGAATGGAGCCATTGTCGGCAGCGGCTGTCCCTCGCGGCCGGACAAAGGGCAGCGTGGGGGTGCGAGCCACCAAAAGGCAGTGCTGTGAAGAATGGGGCTTGCTGGAGAAGGCTGTGCAAAGCACCTACTCCATGCTGCTGCTGAAAAGTCAGTCCTTCAGAGGAAGTTTCTTGTGAGTTGCGGCATAATTTATTTTTCCATCTTTTGTCATCTCACATGTGAACAGACATAGCTGATATATGATTTTCAAAAAAAGAATATTATCTGAAGCTTAGTAGGGATGTTAACAATGTTCGAGCATGTTCATGAAAATTATTACTTCAGTTTGTATGCATACACGTTCCGAGCCGCAGTACAATTTAATGTTGCTGTTTTTAAAAGCCAGCTCTGGTAGAACTGAGATGTCCGATGCTCACCGCTGTCTCCCATGAGAGAAGCTTGGGAGCCTTTGCAACATGATATACTGCCTGGTTTACTTGGGCTTAGGATCCCTCACAGAAAACACCATGCTCTCTCCCAGTGAAACTGTGACCTACTGGCCCAAATACCTCATCTGATCTCAGCTGC
This sequence comes from Aptenodytes forsteri, assembly GCF_000699145.1. NCBI lineage: Eukaryota > Metazoa > Chordata > Aves > Sphenisciformes > Spheniscidae > Aptenodytes > Aptenodytes forsteri. The sequence goes on along the minus strand of NW_008794888.1, from coordinate 2,206,528 downwards.
TATGATATCTTAGAAATAAATAGGACTTGTGCTAGCCATGCAGTGATCCTAATCTTTGAAATCTTTATACACCCAGCTTCATTCTGACATTAGAGAGGGTCTGGTAACCATGCAAAAAACGTTAGCTATCTCTAATACGTGATAAAACTATAATAAATGTAGAAATTGATGAAATGAGGAGTAAATGATTATGGGCATTGTTAGGCAATGCACAGGTTCAGGGAAGATGAACTTTTCTTTTTCAAAAGTTCTAAAACTACCCCTAAAAGTTTAACTGGCAGCAAGCGTAAGCAGGCTGTAGTTCTGAGCTTTTCTTCCTGGAAATAACTGGAAGAAAAAGTGCTTCAAATAAGAGATAACTATTAAACTGTAAGTCAAGGGTTAATTTTTCTTTTTTTAGGGGAGCAGTAAAGGCTGACTTTTTCCATTCTGCGTTATATGTGGCATTATATGTGGCAGCTGCAACCTATTTCTAATCCTAAATTCTGATAGTTTATTGCCATTGTGGGAGATGAAGGATTTGGTCCTTGGTCTAGAATTCCAGGTGACTGAGAGATTTGCAAGAGCTGTGAAAAAGGGAAAAATGATGCAAAGAGTACGACATTTCTGGAAATATCATTTAGATTTTGGTCATCAGGGAAGAGGAACGGGTGGTTCAGGTCGTCTGCTGAACTGGCATTTCAGTGCTTGGGCAAGCAGAGAATCGAGCAGACAGACTTGTTAGAGTCATGGGTTAAGTTATTGCTTTGAAGTGTGGCACTGCCATATAACTTACAGGTCTAAGTAGATGCTTAGTTCTCTCCAGTCTACCTAAGCTTGCAGTTTTCGTTCTCGGTTATTTTGCGTCGTATTGCTAACCCTGGAGACAACAAACTTTGTCCTGTTTTCACTTTGTGCAGTTGCTTAGGGAACTGCAGTGGATCCACAGTGGAAGCTGAGCTGGGGGTACAATCTTCCAGCTCCTGAACAAATTGACTGGTCAGTACTGGTACAAGTCTGCTCAAATATAATGGGTAGAGTCCCAGCTGCACAAAAGAGAGAGAAGTGCATACACAGAACAGAATTTCTTACTATGTCTACTTAATTGAACTATCTTTTCCACAAATCTTTTGCATTTTCTCTTTTCTTTTCAAACTCACAAGTATGCAGATTTTAAGGCAAAATAGAATACTATGGTTATCTATTCTAATCTCCTCCTTTTCCACATAACATAAGCCAAAGAACTTCCCTGAATTAATTTCTGCTTCTAGTCTTACAGCTATGGTTGAACTGAATATACCTTTTAGAGAAATACCCGATCTTAACATTTTCTGGTGATGAAAAGTCCATTGCAGTCCTGACTTGCTAGTTCACAATGCCTAATTACCCACATTGTTAAAAATACAAGCTTTATGTCTAGTCTGAATTGTTCTCACTTCTGTTTCCAGGTGTTGGATCTTATCATATCTTTCTGCTAGACTGAAGAACTGTGCATTTTTCAAAGTACTCTTCCCCATGTAGATAACTACAGATTTGAGAAAATCTGCTCTTTTGACCTTCTCTCTGATAAGTTCAAAGTCTTACCTCTGCTGCCTTAGTAGCAATGCCTAGATTCAGATTTGAGTAAGTAGCTCAAGCCAAGTTGGTGGTTCTGTACTACAGGCCCTTCCTTGCCTCTGACTCTCGTCACTTAACTCCATACTTCATCGTGGCAAAGGCAAACACAAGCTTGCCAGCTATCCAGCTGGCCTTTCTCACACCAGAGATGTTTGCACAGAGACAGACCTTGTGTATAGATGTGCTTCTGAAGGCAAGGAGGAAATATCTACATTGTTCATTCCTGAACATATGCATAAAATACAGCAACTTCCAGGCTCTAATTACAGAGATTAATTTATTAGCCAAGGTGACATTTTGCAACTTTTTTATCTGCACCTGCATCTTGGGCTTACTCTTTTGCTAACTTTGTCACAGGAATATCAAGGGGGGACAAATTGCAATTATACAGTCAATAGTGGTGAAGCTCAAGAACATCAGATCTAAACCACCCCAAGAAGAAGTTTATGCATTAGAATAAGTAGTAGATTCATCCCAAACTAGACACAGAGATTGAGTCAACAGAGATATGGCACGGATGATCAAGACTCTGGACTCGTGTGAACTGATTAAGTTTAACATAACTTTACCACCAGCATTTTTAACCTTTACATTCATGTTTTACAGCTTTTCAATCTTTCTCCTATGTCTTTTCTGAACTCTCTCTGATTTTTTATAACAGCTTCCTTAAAGTGTGGACAGCAGTGTTGATTTCCAACAGCAGATGCTCCAATACCAAGGCAATATAACCTTCAATTATTTTCCTTTTTATTTCACTAAATCATATCCCTACTCATAGTAGCCACAATGGCTACTCAGAAACATATTCAGCTGTCTGCCGTGAACATTATTTCTTCTTTTTTTGGAAATACTGTCTTAAAATCTTACAGTCCAGAATTCCCTTCTTCTAAATATGATATATATTTTCTTCTAGATGAACAGCCTTTCGTTGCTGGCATTGAAGCACGTCTTTGACTGTGCCAGCTCTCTATACAATGCAGATCCTTTTATATCAGTGATCTGCTTTTACCCTTATTTATCACTTCTCAGTCTTTCCTTTATATGAAAACTTTATCAGAAGTGATGTGACTAGATACTTTCTACAGGTTATTAATAAAAATACAGCAATGTGGGAAAAAATTTCAGTGAGATCCTACCAGAAAGATACCTGTTCAGTGATAATTTCCCACTTACAAGTAGACTTCAAGAGCCATCAGCTGATAGTTAACTTACATAATATGTAAAACAGTTATTTTATATAGTTCTAGATCACCAATTCAAATTTTCAAAAAAGCACATAAAATTCTTCATCTTATCACATCAACAATATTGTCTTTATCAAGCAAATTTTTATTTTCATCAGATAGTTTGATAAGATCTTTCTGCCATTAACTGCAGTTGATCAACATTCATTAAATTCTCTTAATTCTTCAAAACAAGAGGAGGTTCACCCCATTACTGCTTGATATAAGTAGGACTGTAGCTTGTAGTATTTTTGTGTATGACTTTTCATCATAGTAATGTCAAGCTTTATTAGCACTTATTGAAGTCTAAGCTAGGAATTATTGAGATCTTCTGCAATCAGGCTGAGAAGAAGCTTCTATATTGTCTGATTTCTTGTTAAATACTTGTTAATAACCTGACATGGAGAGGACTTTGAGGTTTGTATGGCTCCCTCCAATACAGCAAAAGTAGCATATCTTTTAAATACAATTGCTTCATTCCTTATCCTTTGCTGAGATTTTCTTTAGTGGCTTGAAGGTTGAGGTCTTAAGGTTGGAGTCCTGCAGTATTTGTTTAGAAACCATGGGTAATATTCAGAGTTTCTATGCATTTAATTGTGCATCTCTGTGCTAAGCAAATCAAACTACAGCCTTTGTTTCCTTCGAGTAATAGCATGATAATAAGTTAATGAAAAGCAGGATGGAGAAGGGTGTGAGGGAATATTAATGATAGCTATGTATTTGCATGTACAGAATATTTATGTAGTGAAAAAATACTTGAAGTAATGCGTATTACTGGAATGCATATGACTTACCATATGAATCTGTAACATAAGCGTATACATATGGAGAGAGTGTGTGCAAATATGTATGAGCAAGACCAAGCAGGAGAGCGGTGGGTGTAAGCCAAAGTAGAAGGCAAAGCAAAGTGAGGTCCTCGGCCAGGATGGGGGGGCTGGGCCACTCTTTACCGGTAAGACCATGTCTCTTGGGAAGTGCCGGTATCTGGCATAGAAGAGTAGGGTACGTGGTATCTTGGATTCAAACAGCTGGAGCTTACAAAACTTCATGGTCTTCCAGGAAAGAGCACCATGAACAGCATGTGCACTGTGTCCTTTTTTGCTAGGGAGCTGGAAAGGTGGTAGCTTCCACATGAGGGTCTCAGGCCAGGCAGGGGAAAGGCAAGTGATGAGAAGGCATCTCTGACCATCCATCCTCATTTTCTGAATCCTTCGCTGTCTGTGAATGCTTGACCTGAGCAGCTGAGAAACATGGAGATAAGGGCTTGGGGTTGCCAATGTTTGACTATTTCCCACTCCACTCCTATTGCTAGCTCTTGCTGTGTGTTTTCATTCCACTTTTTAGCAGTGGCCTCAGTCTGCTGCTGACTGGTTTGCCCAGTCCCGGATTTCTTCAGCCACCTGTGGTGGTTTGGCCAGTGATGCTGTAGGACAGAAGCTGTACCACACTTGGCAAATCAAACTCCACCACTGCGGTTTGGCCCAGTTAAACTACCAGAATTCAAGATGGAGCAAACAATAACTATGCTTGCAGTTACTTATTTTTCTCATTATATGTACCTTTCCTATCTAGCCCCTGAGTCAAATCCGACACAAGTTGTGAGAAGCCGATGTGATTAATATCTGATGCATCTCTGTGTGCAACTGATAGGTTCATGGAGCTGTGGCTAGAGGGTTCTACTGCATGCCATTAGCTCTGACTTTTTGTCATAGGTCAGTATAATCCAACATACTACAGGTACATCAGAAGCCACTAAATTCCACACAGTTACCTTCATAGTAAAACCAATAACTTCTGCTTGACTAGAGTGTAACTTCCTTGAAAGTATCCAGTTTTGATCTGAAGATACTAAGAGCTGGTATTACTTGGAGGACAGCTATGTTTTTTGTTTTATACATAGTTTCTTGCTCAGTTGAATTTGTCCAACTTGCCCTTGCAGTCACAGCTTCTTGTTCAGTCTGTCTACACTACGTTGAAGAGCTCTTTAGTGTCATGTTTTCTCCCTGTAATCAAATTTGTCACCTCAGACTATTGCATCCAGAACAAAATCCATCAATAGAGGTAAGAAATGATCAACACCTTTGCCACCACTCTCATCAGAGAACAAAAAATAAAATGAACACGGAGATTCAAATAATAAAATCTGTTGAGCATGTGGAGTTCTGCACTGAGATGAGGGCCGATGTCCTGTTCTTGGAACGCTTGAAGCAACATTATCATGCTGAAAATTACTGGTACTGAAACAAAGCGCTTCACTTTCAAGAGCAGGCGGCCTCATAACTCTTACATGCACAGAAGTGCCATATATATATATATATTGTGTAAAATAATTCAGCTCTATCTCATATGGCTGGTATAATTTTAATTGCATGGTAAAACATGAGAGTATTTCTGGAAGCAAAAGATAGTTGGGAACACCTGCTTCCTTATGTTCAGTGTATAAGTTTGTTCATTTTCAATATGAACTGCTTATTGAGGAATCTTAGCTAACAAGTCCAAGAACTGACTTTACAATCTGATGAAACTATAGACTTAATTCACTTTATTTTTTTTTTCAGAATTCTGCTAAGTCCTAGCAAAAATCATTAAAAAGTACCATCCCATACTTTTGCAAGGGAAACTGCGTTCAAAACCTTCCCAAAGGTAGCAAACTCATCCCTGTAGTTTGCCTTGTTTAAACCGGGTTGGACACAGCACTTCAGAATATGCTGTAGAAAATAATCCTGTATGTTCATGAGGAAAAGCAGAGAATATAGCTAAGCTCTTGCTTTTATAGTTTTTCAATATCACCCTGAGGTCACACAGGTCTATGGAATGTCTTTCATATTGTAAATCAGAAAAAGAGGAAAAAAGCAACAAAAATGTAATTTCTCAGATACTTCTTTATAATGAAGCACTGGCCATCGCCTGTAAATACACAGCGCTGGAAACTCCTGACAGCTTCCGCAGTCCCCGAGACGGGGCTGGACCCTCAGCACTGGTCGCCTCGGTAACCGGCAGGGCCTCAGCACCGACAAAAAACAGCCACAATTCCCACTTTTCCAGGATTCCTGCGTCATTCAAACGCCGCCACCGTACCCGGCCTCAAACTGACCTCAGCAGGAGCCGGCAACCTGCCGGGGAATATGACTGCACCACCAGGTGTGCTGGAGGATGAAGGGTTAATCTGATCAGGGACTTCAGGTGTTATGATTTATTTTTGTTCACAGCTTGGCCAGGGTGACTGGAATATCCACCACCACAAATACACAATGAATATATATATGCGCATATATATGCATGAACATGTATGCAACTTGTTCTTACAATATATACAATACAAATTGTTAAGTGCACTAAGACCATGTAGAATACATAAAAATGCATTTTTTAGCCTATAAAAGGCTAAAGATGAGTCGTTGTCATTTTTTCCCACTGGTTTCAGAACTTTTCACAATCAAATCTGCAGCTCCACATACTACAGACCTGCATTTTCTCCATCTGACCACTTTGTATGGAAAATAAAACCCAGAAACTCCTAAGTCACTTTCGGTCTTTGTTGAACAATACAAGCTCGTTAAAAATGAAAATCTTCCTGCTGAGAAATACAGAGCAAAAGGCACATAAGGAATGCGCAGCAGCTCACTGAGGACTGGTCCGAGGCTGGGCTGCGTGTGGCGAGCAGTTCTAACGTGGAAGGAGGAGCGCTCCGTTCCACAGGAGCAAGTCCTGAGTCAGAAACCTTCCTGCACCCCAGAAGGAATTTACTCTGTGGTAGGAGTGCACGCACTGTTGATTACATCTCCCCATCTTCCCCAGCCATTGCACCCCGCCACCTCCATGGGGAGGGGTGGCTTCTCTTTTTGTCCTACCTGATAGGGCTTTATACTCGGGCACAAGTGTAAAACTTGCCTACACGTTAGGCAGGATCACAGCTGGTCTTGAGAAATATGTCTCTCAAATGCCAAAATAGGCATCACGGATAGGTAGAGAGTCCAATGGAGGACAGCAAGCTGCGGAAAGGAAGAACCCGCATTGCCAGCAGAAATAAAAGATTACGTATTTCCATTCACCACTAGATTTATTTTTCTTTTTCTTCTTATAAAAAACCTATCCTATTGCTGGTAGCTTTCAAGTCCAACTACATATAGCCTGAAAAGCAATACAAGGAAGTATGAAATTCTTCCTTTCTCTCAGTCTCCGGGTGGGTTTCCACTTGCTGCTTGCAGAGAGGTGCTCGCTCTCTCTGCAGTACAGCTCCTTTGGCAGTAGAGGGCACTTAGAATATGGACAAAACGTAAAGCACTGCCTTCTGAAACTTCCCTCAGAAAGCTTTTGTTTAGCTATGTGAAAGCTTCAATGCTGTCAAATGTTCTGTAGTTTAAAATAAGGAGATTTTTAACAGTGTTTGACTTTGTAGATTATTTAATATCTCTGCTTTAAACAAAATTAAAAAGTTAATTTTGCTTTCTGTTCGAGTAGGTTTTTAGCATTGCAAATAGTCTATTTAGGTTTATGTTTTTTGTCTGGTGTGCTATCAGCAAAGCAACAATATTTTATTATTTTGCTGACACTAGGAGTAAAGGAAATAATTTTTCCTTAGAAAATGGTGAAAATAATTTTCTTAATATTTTAGGTTATTCTGGGGTCAAGTGAACCCATTCCAAAATAGGGAAACTCAATTATACAAGTGGTACAGAAGAAAGATACTGCAATGAAAACCTAAGAAGTGGAAAAATGTGCCCCATTACTACATTTTGATTCTTCTGGGACAAATACGAAGCTTTCATGAGAGCCCATAGAAGGACTAGTTCTTCAGGCTGCTAAGCTCACTCATCTCCCCTGAAGCGCCTAGAAAGATTTGGACCTTCAGGGGACATGGGATGTCATCAATATTTGAATGTGAATGTTACAGCTATGCTCATAGTCAAATGATACATTTCAATTACTCACATTAATAAATTTTACTGTTGACGTAGGCTGTACTTCACACCTGTACAAACTTCAGCGATAACCCTATAAACTTAACCTCAAGTGAATTGTCCTTAAAAGTCGGTGGCATTTATTCATTTGAGGTGCTTATTTCAGGATCAGCCTTGCGTGGTGTATTTTCTGCCACTTACGGAATCTGGTAGTTGTAACAGTAATTGATGAGAAAATTATGTCATATCTCATACTGTTATATGAGAAAACATAGGGAGCAGATACTGTAAAACAGGGCAAAATAGGCAGAAATCTTCTCCTCCTGTAGCTATTTGAAGATGTTGGATCAGGTCCATAAGTGTAATAAACTGATGTAGCTGCAGTGACTGAAATGAAAGTCTACGGATTTAGAGCAACTGAGGAACTGGTAAATTGTCTGTCAAAACACAGGAGTCAAACAGTGTGGGTGGGTTCTGGTTATATTAAATTACTGTCAGTGTTCACAGAGCTTTGAGAACAGGACAAGGAGAGGACCTTCTTTTCTAAAGCTTCTTTCATATATAGTAAAACAACATTTAAGTGGCTCATTATTTTTGTTTGGCCTGATTTGTGGTGTCACTTGCAGTACTTCTACAACTTGTACAAAATCAACAGATTAATATTTTTGCAAGCATAAACTGGTGTAGATGCACTGATTTACATCAAACAATTGCATCAACAAAGAACTTGATTTAGCAAGGCCAGACATATCGCCATCAGCTAACTTTTCTCACTTAGCTTATTAAATTCTTCTAATGAGGCATCTTCAGTGAGTTTTAGCAGGGATGGTGTCTCTGCTTACTAAAATCCCACCTTCCTTGTCTGCTGGCTGAGCTACCAATAGGCTTCTGCGGAGACAGTGGTTAGCAGATCTTCATCAGTTCGGCCACAGCTACAATTAACGTATCCATCCTATAAGAGGATATTACCAATATCATCTACCTGGATGCAGGATTTGTGTGCTCCTACTGACATAGCTATCAAGAAAACAGACTAAGAGGAGAAGTATGGTCAATCACCAGCAGGAGAAGGATCTGTCAAGAAGATGAAAGTCTTGGTTGCTCCCTATCCTATTTGGGTGAGGTGGGTAAGAGGTGGTGGAAAGTCTGCTACACCTGTTGTTGCAAAAGCTGCCGTTGTTACCTGTTTGCACACGGTGCTTGCAATTCCTGCCCACAGTGCTCTTGTACCTCATGTAATGGAGGCCCCTTCCTTCTTGCACGTTGTTTCTATCAAAAAAGTAGCACCAACTTTCTTCTCTCTTTACATCCTGTGAATCAAAGGCACTGTATGAAGCAGAAGTAATTGCCATGCATACAGCAGAAACCAAGCACTTATTTTCATCTCCATTTCCAAAGGCTGAAGGAAGATGTTCATTACCTAAGAACTTTCCATTTGAAAACTAGAACAACTGGAAAAAGCAACCACTGGAAAGGAAGAACCCGGCTTCTGTCAACCAGCTATCAAACCGGTACAGTGGTTCGCAAAGGTTCCTCCAGATGCTTATTCCTACTCCCTTTTGCTCAGAGTCTGAATGCTGCTTATCACATGGTTAAGATTCAACTCATAAAAACATGTCTCAGCAATTGGAATTTACCCTTTGGCCTTTGTCCCCCCCTCTTTGTCCCCCTGCTGTGATGCACAAGCTTTGTCTTCACCAAACACTGCTGTTACACTGGTGAAAACTGCTTTTTGCACAACTTCAAAAACTCAGCAGACAGCAGGGACGAAAGCATGTATAGATATAAAAATATATATATAATTGTTGTGTTGTTTCCTTACTGCACCCAGAGAACCATCAGAATTTTCTGGGTTTTGGCATTTTACATGCAAATATTTTTATGCAATGATGCACCCAGTGAAAACAGACCTAGGAGCGGTGAATTATTCAGTATGCTGAAATATCTCTTTTCGTTTAAACACTTTCTTGCACTGTGCATAGGCATGTGCATGCCCGTGTGGGGCTAGAAATAGGTATCGCCCTGCTCCTGGTCTCTATAAACTTCTACGTGGGGTCACTGTAGAGGAACAGCACATCTGTTTATGCTGGTTGTTTGATGACATATGGTAATAGCTGCAGTGTTAGAGCTGAATGTGATACACCACAGCAAGTTAAGCAAAATAAACCTGCTAGCCTTTCTCCCCACCCCTACGTAAAAAAAAAAGTGGTTTTCCTTTGTACGGTGAAGAGCCATTATTAGCTGTGGAAAAAAAAATACAGTTGAGTGTTTCAAGTGCTTGGTGTCTGTATATCTGTGTGTACGTGTATAAAAACTAACCAGACAGGCAGATCTGCATTGGTAAATAGGGCACTTCATACACACAAAAACACATACGCGTACACACATGTGTTCAACAACATTCAACAAGCTTTTGAGTAAAAATAATACCCTCAGACTAGAAGCTGATCCCAGTGTTAATCTATCAGGCATGCAAGTATGGTCTGTGGTGCAATCTGAGGATAGCTCTACTGCACAATTATGAGATTATATCCTCTTTAGAGGGTATAATTATGCCTCCTCTATATATCTTATTTAGAAGGCATAATGCCTCTCCCCTGAAAGTGAAAAAACTAGTACATAGAGATGCGGTGATTTTTTGCTTCCAGTGCACAAAAGACCATAGACATCCAGAAAGCTTTTGTATGCAGGATCTTTGGGCTGCAAAGAACAAGGCTGGACTCCTGATACGTACCTGAAAAAAACCCCTAAAATAAAACATTTACAACCTTTGTCGCTTTTGGTGAGAGGAAGCTACGTCTTGTAAGAGTTTCTCCAAATTCATTTTCACCGATGTCTTAGTAATGACTGTTTGACAGCTTAAATTAAACATGCCAGTCAGTAGCATTGGGATTTTTCCTAGCCATAATAAAATTGAAGACATCTTTTTAAGCAAACTCTACTTTGCATTTAGCACCATTAACCACCAGTATAAATGGGTACAGGTATTACAGACTCAGGGGGTATACAAGAGGTGGTAATAAGGCAGTGGCACGTTTTACCCAGAAGGTGATTGATAATTTTGGGTTGTGTTTCCTGTTTCGTTGCACTGTTTAATCTTTCCAAGCCCAGATCAAACAATTGCTCATTTTGGATGATAAAGCTTATTGCTACTGTTCGGTATGTGTGATGACCGCTTAATAATATGCACCATCATAAGGCAGTAGCTCTTTTTAGTTTGTTTTCAAAGGTGGTAAGGAGTCTCATCGCTATACTCTTTTTCATAGAGCTGAGGTTGCTACAAACCTAAAGATAAATCTGCAAATCTATGTGGCTATTCTTTATCATTGTCACTAGCTTAGTGGTGGTCTGCCATTTTTCTTGAAAGCCGGGCACCAACTGCTGGCCAGAAGTATTTTTCACTGAATTCTTTGTACTTTAAATAAACTACTGCTTCAAGAACTGCCAAGTGTTCCTCATTCATCTTCAGGACACAGAGCTTCATGTATATCTTTGCAAGCCTTGACTCTGTGAAATGTTTGTCTCATCTCTTTGCCATCTATAGCAGTCTTTGAACTCACTTCAGGTTTATTGATGGCCTTGACTAAATTAATGCAGATGTAATTTTTTTTAAAAGGTTTACACTATGACTAATCGTATGCAAAATAAATCCTCATTTAGAGAAACTCATCGTATATTCTCCTCCTCTTGTTCTAAAAGGTCTTTCTGGATTCATACAGTAAATATTGCTGGAAGTGTAGGGAGGGGGAGATTATTGTTTCCTTTGGCATTTCTCATCTTAAAGTGGTAGAAGAATATGCATCTGCTTTTCCCTGTGGAGGGGGAGATAATATGATAACCTTCTGATTATATACATAAGCGGGAACTGATCAGCTTCTCTTGTGGTTCGTTTTTAAGGGCAAGTTCCAGTTGGATTGTGCTAATGCACATATTCATGAATCTCTCCAAACAGGATTCACTGCTCTCCAGGGAACTGTTGAAGTATGCATCATTGTTTCAATGAAGTATCTTCATTATAAAACATAGGGACTATAAAAGGTGAATACCATTTGCCTCGGCCTAATATAATCTCTAGTTTGACTTTCTCCCACAGTAGTGATTTTTTTAACAGAATCAGAGAGAATAAAATGAGACAATTTCAAATGAAATATTACATGAAATTAGGTACATGCGCCTTGATGAACAGAGTATTTTATTTTCCATTGTTTTATTGAAATAGGGAAAAATTAACATCAGTGGAGTAAAAAAGATCTTTAGGATCACATAGCTGATTCAAAGCAGCTCAGTGGGGATTTTTGGTCTCTAGAGGTACAGAGTTTCCTTCTTTAGTGCATTAAAACAAGCGGGTATAGTAGGCTGCAATGCTGAGTAAAGTAAACACATTTCAGATTTGGGAAAGAAGGCAGATGCTGGAATCTTTACTGAAATCAATCACAAAAGGGATTTTGCTCATTGCAAAGAACAGGGTGACATAAATGTCTCTATAGACTTTAAATTATTAGTCAAGTTTCATGTTTTTTCACTCTATAATTATTTTAAAGGGTCCTACGCTTTTATTTATTATAACGTGCACATCACAGATACCAGTTAGCATTGCACTTAAATATGGTGAGGGAAAAAAGAATGTTGCAGTATTATCTGAAGAGGCTTCTTAGGGCAGGGAGCATTACGGTGAAGAAGTACAATCACTTTCCTGTAAACAATTTTTTGTATATATATGTATATATATTTATATATTGTTTACATAGAAAAATAAATAAATGTGGGGTTTTTCAGAGTACAATGAGTCTCTCATAGAAGAAAAGTTTTTATGTAGCTTGCAGCACTCTAGGCAATGTATAAACAAGGAGATAGGCATGATCCTTGCTCAAGGAGCTTGTGATCTGAGAAGGGTATAGACAACTCTGTTCAGGTAGATATAATATAGTAGGTAGGTTGAAGGTCCAGTGTTAAAAGTATTAAAATAATATTGGACTGTTTTATTGTTTTGCTTTGTATTCTAGAAAAAATAACATGGTATTCAAGGTAGAATACTGGCAAAGATATCTAGCTCGATGGCCTTGTGGCCTTGTGACTTCAGATAGCTCCGTGTTACATTAGAAAATGCTTTATATTTTAGTTTGTTTTCCCAGTGTAAAATTCATGCCTGTGTATAGGAGCAAAACACGGCCTATGGCCCACTTAAATTCCACTCAAACTGTATTTGGAAAGCTTAAGTGGGGCTTATATAGTGAATAGGACTTTTCCTGGCACTTTGATCCATGATGGATTTCTCTTGTTGTAGCAGTGGTGACAGAAGTCATGTGTTCTAAAATGACACCAGATTTATGAAAACCTGTCATGGTCAAAAGCAGTCACATGCACACAAGAAAAAATAAAAATCTGGTGCTACATCATCAGCAATGTTAGAAGAATTACACATATTTCACAGTTTGGTTCAACATCACCAGGTCTCTGACAACAGATAGCTGACATTCGTAGTATGACTGGGAGTTTCCAGCCATCCCCCCCCTCCTCCTCCTCCTCCTCCTCCTCCTCCAAATTCTGTTTAATTGAGTATGTTGGCAACCAGACCTTGAAATATGCTTTGCTGTCAATTACTTCCTTTTAAAAGGCAAAACATCAATATGATTTCTATACCACTTTGTTCTGTGATTAGTGTCTTTGGTGGCAACCTGGTGCCTGCAGAATGTACCCATGCTAGCACAATATAATAATATCCTAGAAATCCTGCCCGGGAGACACAGTGAATCATTCATTAGGGAATGTGTTAGTATTAGTATAGTAAAAACATAAATGAATTAATATATTGTATATAAATATAGTAACATATATGTTTATATATCTAATATTAATATATAAAAATGAATACATTATAAAACTTGAATTTTAATGTATAATTATATAGTAACATATATGTTTATATATCTAATATTAATATATAAAAATGAATACATTATAAAATACTTGAATTTTTTGTTTCCAAGACCAATTGTAAGTTTTCCAGAAGTATTTCAACTTGACCATTTAAATTTTAAGTTGCTCTCTTTCTCCTAGCAGAAGAAATCAGATGTTCAGGCTGGGTAAGAGTAAGTCATATGTGAAGAAGCCTCTGTGGTTTTACATGTCATGAAAAAGGAAATGGCTTTGGAGAAAGCGTCATGCCTGGGAATATACCCACTTATGCATACTTGGAGCATCATGTCAGTAGAAAACTCAATGACGAGGTCATATGTATCATATGACACTGCTTTGGGAAAAGTGTGCTCAGAACTTTGTCTTCTATAATTTTAATTTGGTTCGGTATTCTGTGATTTTTAGTAATTTATTTCCACACACTTCCTAGTACTCTGTCCTATCCCATCCTCAATATCTGGAGAAGGTACATAGGTGTAGGTATTTAAAATTTGTTTTCACATTGTCTCTTAAGTAAATAAAATTTCATGCATGACAGAAGAAGAGTCAAATCAGAACAAGCAAAATATATTTGTAGCACTGGCCTAGCACTATTGTTATATATAGTTGACATATAGTGAGGCAGCTGCATATCAGTGCTTCACCTCCATTGCTACAGGACAGAGAGAGGTCTAGTTCCTCAGGACTTCTGGGAAAGAATCCAGCCTATTTGGATCAAGAGATAGGTAGAAAACTACCCCTAGAGACAAAAAAGGGAGGAGTTAGAAAGGCAGCTGATTCATCTGCCCCAGAAAATGGCTGGTTATGGAAATGCCATTTGAAGGAACCGTAAGGGAGGAAAATAAATGACTAAAGTTACTCAGAAGTAGTTAGGGAAACTCAGGGATAAGCTTTGGTGAATACCATAAATGTCTATGTTATTTGCCCCTATGCCTGTAACATAACTGCCTAATATTGTTTTTATTTTTTTTTTCTGATATGTTGTATTCCTCATGTTCAGTAAAAAATAACTTACAAATAAGTAAAGCCCCTCATTACCAAAGGAATGACAGAACAATATAATTATCATGTCAGGCGACACAGCATTTTGTAGTAACCCAGTAAATAATTTATGTCATCATTGTACATTTTTTAATAAAAACTACTATTTTTAAATGCACATTAGTGTCATGAAGACATCATAGTAGCTTGCAAGATACATTTTACATAATGATATGATGGGCACCACAGAAGGATTCGCATACCTTCAGACATAGGTAGGACCCAAACACTGTCGGCTGGCTTTGTTGGGTGAAATCCCAGTTCCATTGAAAGCAATCCTCCCTTGACTTCAGTAAGGTGTGACTTTCACCCACTGTTTTCACATTGGGCCATGGGACATTGCTAGCATAAGGCATCAAAAAATGACTTCTGGTCAATCAGGGTTTTAGTACAGATCTGATGATCTGAGAGATAAAGCAAATCAGCGTGGATCAAACCTGTTCTGAAGGGATCTTAAAGGTCAAGTTGATGGTTAAGTCATCATGATTGCTTAACTCTTCAACTCTGTGTAAAGACTTGCTGATTATAGTGCTGGGTTTGGAGAGGTGAGTAGGACTGGACTGAGCCCACGAGATTAATCCACAGAGGTGACTCCCCCATGCTTAGATATTAACTTCTTCTCACGCAGAATCTGAACTGTATGGAAGGGTCCTCATATCTCAGTCTTAAACCCAGTCATTCATCTGTTAGAACGCTTTATTGGAAAATTACAGATAGACTCAATTGTGGTGATATATTAAATGTATTTACAACATCAAGTACGAAAGCCTCCCCTTACAATTCATTCAGCTCATTACCATGAGATTCTAGTAACATCCCATATTGTAAGACAAAAATCAGATCTTGTTCAAAAGTTGTCTTTAGGAAATCAAAATATAAAAATTAAAATAAAATAGAAAAATCTTTGTTTCTTTGTTCTAACGTCTTCATATTCTGAAGGGCAAAGGACCCAGGCTCAAACCCATGCCTGCAGTCTCATGCAAGTGGGGCAGAAAGCCTCCAATGCTAGAGGAGTGCAGGGATGTGATGGAGAGGGGGCTGTACAGATGCAGGGAAGGAATGTGTAGTGTTGCTTGTTCTCTGTAAACATGAGAGCATTTGGCATACAGAATTTTCGTCTGTCTCAATAATAAAAAATACATCCTAGGCCACAAACAGGTTTTTTTCTTCTTTTAGGAGGACACATGTGAATAAAGAAAAGAGAAGACAAAATTACACATAAGATTGAACAGCTTTCAGAGAAGCAACATCTTTTTTCATGCAGTAGTCCTGATACATTCATATGCTAAAAGAAACTGAGTGGAGTATTATTTTGGATTATCTATCTTCACTTAGCAGAAAAGACAGGGACTACCACTATGAAAAAAAAAAAAAAGAGAGGGAGAGGGAGAGAAGAGACATCTAGAAAAA
>NW_008794888.1:2128432-2190257 GCF_000699145.1 Aptenodytes forsteri | reverse complement strand
AAAAAAAAAGAGAAAAAAAAAAAAAGAGAGGGAGAGGGAGAGAAGAGACATCTAGAAAAAAAAACCCAAACAGTTTAAATAAGAGTTTATTTTTCCCTTATATATATTCTCTATCTCTCCCCGTCTCTCTAGAAGGCCAAAGCAAGTCATAGCTGTAGGGCTTTTTCATAAGTCATTCTTCATACAAAAAAGTGACACATATTGGTTATTTATCAAATTCCTTCTTACTTTTTGTCTCTTTTTTACTACAGGCAGGATACAGTACAGTGTATACAAACATGTATATAAAAACAATTTGAGATAGACACAGGCAAAGCTCCGCTACATATTCTTGCAAAGAAAGAAAGAAAAGAAACATGCTAGTATAGCAATGTAATCAACTATAATTAATAAGTAATATGTGCACAGATAAACAGAAATGCTCTGAAATTTTTCATAGTACAGGAGGACGAAGTAACTATTCATGCCACCTTCTGCTCCAGTAGAAAGCATCAAGCAAATCCCTTCCAGCTGGAGTTGGGTATTGTACTTTGCCATTTGTAGATCATCTATTTGTGCTGTTAGGTCAAATAATAAGGCATGAGCTCCTAATGGCTCTCTTTTTTTCTCTGGGTGCAGATCTTTCTTCTTACCTTGTCCTGTTAAAAGTTGCATTGATGACAAATAAGTCACGGATATCAAAAATAAATACAGTTTGTTGATTGAAAGCTCCATCTGGTTTATGTGGCACCAGCTCCGTTTGATGATTATGACACAAGCTTCAGTAACATCAAAGTCATACGTCTTCTTTAAACTCCCTGAAAAAGAAAGCAGTATCTATGTATTATATATGCAGTCATATAATGCCTGTTATTTTTCCATACAAGTAAATCCATTTCAATAACAAATCAGACTGTGATAACTACAAAGTCAAAAAACCATCGAATAAGGAGTTCATTGGACACTGTTTGCAGGTATCAACTCACATGGACAGAGCTCTGAAGCTTTGCATCGTCTTTTCAGGTTTTCAGAAGCATCATTTTATCTGCAGACATGGCTGAGAATTGGTCAAGAAAACCCTGTCTTAGAGTGTCCTTTTAATTGCGGTGACTCACCTGGACTGTGGAAGTCCAGAACATTAAGAAAATAATAGGGGGAAATAATAAACGATATGTTTCAAAATCACAGACGAGGTTAATTTCAAGTTTTGTTTTCATTACAGAAAATTTACATATGAAGAAGAAAGCCTCTTTCTTCTCCTTTTCTTCTTCTGTTTATCCCAGCTGCTGTCTTCATCTTGTGTAAAGGAGATGTCATCAAGTGGTAGGTCAGGTTCATTTACCTGCAAGTAAATGACAAGAGAAAAGGAATCTCTGGCAGACTTTTTACCTTCTTCCACTGCTATATACTTTTCTGGGGGTGGAGGGGAAAGAAAGTGAAAGGAAGTTAGCAGGCAACTCTTTATCCACAAAAAGAGATATTGGTGAGAAGCTCTGCTCATCCTCATGCTTCCAGTCCCCATGTAGCAGAGCATTCCCTGCAGCCTCAGCTGGAGAAGCTGCTTTCTGCTCTGCATTGCCACAGTTCAAAGGGATGCAGCTTTCAGGTCTGTAAAGCACATTGAGGATGAAAATGGTCAGGAAAAAAGTTTCCCATACAGATATAGGTCATTATTTTAATGACTCCTAGAGCTGCCACTTCAAAACATGCTGGACTCCTGTATATTCCCATCCCACTGTATCATCATGAATACCTGTAACTAAGAACTGAGCAGTGATATTATTAACGCAAACGGAGGAGAGGAATCCTACACTGCTGACTGCCCTTTTCAGAAACAGGCTGGATATGGATTTTGTTATTCAACCAAATCACAACTATTACCTCAGTGAGCTTGGCAAGTGTTTCAAAACAGGGAGTCCAAGGTAAACTATGTCGCTTGTCTCCACTTGCCCTTGCTCTCTGCCTTTGCTTTCTCTTGGAATCCTTGTGAGAAGGAGGAATTTTGTCTTCATTAGACAGAAGCTGCACAAAATAGGGAGAACTTAGCCCTCACTGCGGGGAGTGTGACACACCGCAGAATAAGCATGGCCAGTGCAGGAATTCAGCTTTCGTAGAATCCCTTGTAGTCTGAATCTGAATGTAAAGCTACTTCCCACAGGATAAAGCCAAAGAGAAGAGAAACGGCTGACAGAGGGCTCATACGCTTACTTCAGTGCAGTTCCCACTGCAAGTCCTCGTATGCAGACTACTCTCTCGCACCCTTTGACAGAAGCTTGGCATCTCAACTGAAGGCTTCATAATTAAAAAAACCCTGTGCTGAAATTTGAAAGCTTTGCAGATTTGGTTTCATTTTGTTAACAGGATGGTTATTAACACGGATATGAAGCTCTTTGTTATGGATGGAAGGCTGGGAATGGTGTAAAACTGTCTTTATCAAGTTTTCCTCATTGAATGATTTTACACTGGATGCATTTCCTGAACATTTTTCTAGATTCCTGATTTCTGTTCTGAGCTAAATTATCAGAAGCTGAAACTCGTTACATTAAAGCTGAGAAACAAAAACCACCAGTGCTACATGTGTTTTAGCCTTACCTCGGGCTCCTCTTTGGTCTGGTTAGAGGAGTGGCTGAAGGTTCAAACCAGCTCTCGCCTCATTGATGCTAGTTGGCCCATCCCTAATCATAATGCAACAAACTACCGTGGCAGCTCCCACAACCAAGCTATCAACGTGACCTTGTCATTTCAATTTTTCACATATATTCTTTGCTTCCCCCCGCTCCCCGCCCCATGCCTGTGTACTATATCGCACTAAAATCTCATCTCTCCAGCCTACTGCCATGGGCATCTGTAATACAGCTCAGTCTCAGAAATGTCAAGCAGAATGAAAAAGGTAAAACTCACAGAAGAGAAACTTCAGTTGGCTATCGCCTCTCCCATGAAACTCTCTCTCACCTGCTCTTCACTTTGCAATACGCTGCAGTCCAGCCCAGGGGCAGCAGGGTTTGGCTTTTCCCCTTACCTGAGTGACCTGCAGAGAATAACAGACTGTTACATGGGTTCTAAACATGAGAGAGAGAAATGTACTACAGTCCAAAAAACTCCCTCTTTTTCTGCCATGAAAAACAAGAGCAGTTCACAGGTTTATTTTTCTAAAATTCCCTAATCCTCATTTTCTCTTCCTTGTCCCTAATCTGTTCCCATTGATTGAAAATACCAAAGCCCCACAGATTTCCCCATCTTATCTTTACTATGACAGCAATGCTCATACAACTGGGGACAAGTATTTAATGCAAATACTTCATCAAATTATTTCTGACCACTCCATTGTAAGGTAATAAAAAATCACTAAGAATATGTGGAGTAAGTTAGAACAATTAGTGAATTAATGGAACTAATAATTTGCTCACAGGCATTTAATAAGCAGGAAATAAGAAACTAAATTTATCTGAAAAATCATTTTGAATTACTTGCTTAGTTTCAGCTATATGTACTCCAAGTCAGTGGTTAGAGCAATCTATCAGGCTTCCAGCTCTGCCTGATCCAGCTTCTCCAAACAAAATCTGCCAGAAAAGTGATGACATGTGTAGTAAATATTTTTTCTAAAGTTCACACTGTGATCCATAAGCCAGAACTGAGGGTCTGGCTTATGCCCAGAGCCTCCAATTTTCTGACCAATCTCATTTCAATAGAGGCCAGGTATTTAAGGATGATAACTCTGCATAAAGAGCATATTTTATACACAGAATAAACTTTATCAGTGACTTTCTACATTGCAGAAAGGGACTTCTGTTTTACTGCTGTCCATTTTTCTGAAAGGCCAGAAACAGACCCACTGCTGTCCATTTTTCTGAAAGGCCAGAAATCTTCATCTCCTGTGGGTGTAAGAAAATACAGCTTGCCGAAGCATCAGATCAGACGTGGGTTTTCATCTCTGTCCATTTTCTCTCACATGAAAGACTTCTGGAGCAAGAAAAGCACGCTTTTGTTGACCAGGAAAGATCAAAAAGGCAGCTTATTTTTGTCCTTCAGCCACTAGACTGATACTGTCAGTTCTGTTAACATTCTGCCCCCATTTGAACTGGACACTTTGGAAGTATCAATAATGCAAGTTGGAGGGCTGCACGATCACTCATCTTGTATTTGCCTCTTCTTCTACAAAATTAAATCAAGTTGAAATCAAAGGAGACACAATCTCAGTCATATAGGCAGAAAATCTCCTGTAGCTTTGCAGCAATTCTCAGTGAAATATTTGAAAATATTTACTTTGGCAGCAGTGACTGATCCACATTGAGAGCACAGAGTTAACAAAATACTTCCACCCTGTGGAGACATAAACAAAGTGTTGGAAGCCACTCATCATGCCATCCACCTTCTCCCTGCTTCCTTGACAGGCCCATCTTCTGAAACAGAATGTTGTTTTACAGGAACATCAGAAAGTGCGAAAGTAACTAATAAAACAGTGACAATCCCACTGTAACCACAAGGACTAGGACCAGTAAACGGTGCACCCCTATTATTTATGAGTGAAGAGAATACATGTAGCTATCAGAGCCCTTTCTTAACATCTCAGATTGGGTCAAGAATAGATTCTGTAGGAGAGCTCAGACTATTTCTCTGTCTCAGACTATTTCCATGATGAATGTTCCTACAGGATTCAGATGATTCAGTGGATCAAGAACAGAAATGTCAGCTGTGACCGGCTGTGTCAAAAATTGTTGTTCTCTACCTCAGCTCACTGCTGTATACTCAGAGTTTAACTACAGCACTCCTGGTAGCTTTGTAATTGGCAGAAGAATTATCCTCAATGCATCTGTTGTTGAGTGTTCCCCTACTTAAAATACGTGTGTAGGAATATTTGCAGGTGAGATGCACATACACATAAAAGGATTGTGTTGAAAACACAGTAAGAAGCAGCATTTATCCACAGCTGAATTCTCTCTAATGTGCTCCGAAACAGAGAAGAGTAACAGCATCTTCCCATGCTGAAATACATTTGATTATAGGTGGTAAGCAGCCACATTGCACAACAGATGCCACACTGACTCTAGCTGCTGCCTTACCTTGACATCCCAAGCAGCTGTCTGTAATGAGGGAAGCCTTCCTCCACAGCAAACCTGGACTGGTCCGCAAGGTCCTGTCGATTGGTGGGTCAGTGTGGCTCCGGGGACCTGTTTCTCCTGTGTACCCCCTAAGAGCTAAGACCACAGTCCCTGGGCCACCACAAGACAGGCTGCAACTGGATCTGATTGTCGAATGCAAAACACAGGAGGAGGAGGTCCTCCACATCCCTCTCTCCTGCAAGGGCTGGCAATAGTCAAAATTTCAGAAGCCTCCTTGGCCCAGTTGTGCAGGTGTAATTGCCGGTCACTGTGGAGAAAAGATACAAGGGATTTTTCAAGATACTTGAGCAAAACTTTTGCCTGATTTCAATCAAGCCTGTGAAATGGGAACTTTAAAGCCTGAAATTTAACTCAATTTCCAGCTTTTATACACCCTTTAAAGAATGAGTTTTCTTGCTGGTTTTTTTTTTTTTCCCCCCTCAGGTCTGTTTCTTTCTTGCAATAAGAATGGATCTAAGAATGATGAGACATTTGGTGATATTTTTATCCCAATAATAAAACCTTGTCTCACTCTCACAGTTCTCAAGTGATGCTCACATGCATTTCAGTATCTTCTTATCATTTGCAGTTAGTTTCAGATCTCCCTCTTTGGCTAGATCATGCGCAATCTTTCTTTCCAAACATTTTTTGTAATATTCAATGGCACTGCATGCCTCCATTTGTTTGCTTTCTTTTCAAAGCAGTGGATGGTTCTCCACAGTGAAGATTTTATAGACAAGCAAAGTAAAACAAGCCTCTTTTCTCCTTGCCTCTCTTCACTCTAACGAGTGAATAGCTCAGATGCACGTTAAGTATTTGAAGGAATAATATAATTTAACCAATGTACACTGCTCAGTGACCTAAATCACCTGCTTTCATAGACAGTTGACATTATTTACATTCAGGCTTTTTTGTAGAGAGGCATTTTGAATGACCCTTCAGAATGCGCAACAGGAACACTCTACCCGTTGTATCTGCACCTACCACTTACAGTATGCCTCTGGTTACCCTGTGTTTTTCAACCAGGTGTCTACAGCGTTGAAGAAAAAAGATGTCTTTTTTTTTTTGTCACTGAAATCACTGACTTTAAGACCATGATCTGCACAAAAACGGAACTTGTTTCCTTTCACTGATGAAACACATCTAGCGAACCCCAAACCTGACTGTCAGCTTCTGTACAGGGAGCCAGCCCTTGACAAGGGTGAAGCCAACGCTGGACAATTTCAAGACAGACAAGAATAAGCCTCCTTTTTGTTGTGGTGTCTGATGTGGCTGTAGACATAAAACATTCAGAGACTTAGTTGGCATTTTTTCGGAGAAAAATATTTTAAAATGAAGCTATAGTTCAGACAGCTGAGCTGACAACAGCTTACAGAAAGTGAACACAGTAAACAATTGCAGAAGTCTCCAGACACTGCAAGACAAGAAGAACAAATACTTTCTTCCTCTGAAATGCAACTTGTTTTACTAATTTTTATTTGACTGTATCCCACTGGTATCAGATAAGACAGGGAAAAAACACTGTAAGAATATGGAGTGGTGTCAGTATGGATTTAAATTAGAAATATCATTATAACATGACTTTCAAAATTATTATTTTAATGGTCTTTTCATTAAGCCTTACAAATTTACAGTTTGTTTGAGTATCATTAGCTTATTTTGTCTTGCCTGTATACAGTTGTGAATATTATTTTATGTCATTGGACATACTATGATACAAAATCGGGCTTTGAGCAACCTTGTCTAGTGGAAGGTGTCCCCGCCCATGGCAGGGGGGGTGGGACTAGATGATCTTTAAGGTCCCTTCCAACGCACACCATTCTATGATTCTATGATTCTATGAAAATATATATCATCTGAGCACCATTATTTCCCAGCTCATCCCTGCTACAAATCCATTGTCTCCAAGTGTTGACTCTGTGGTTCCCCAATCAGTTAAATGTGAGGAACCTACCCAATAAAAATCCTTCAATGAACCAAACCAGAGCTAAGACGATAAGAAGCCCTGAAATTAAAGGAGCTTTCAGGCACTGAGTGCCAGAGCTGTGACCCTGTTGGGGCACCTCCACCTCTGAATGCCAGCCTCAAAGCTGACAACTAAAGCACTAGTCTTAACCACCAGAAGCACCAGAAAGTGCTGTCTAACCATGGACAACTTAGGACTTTAGGGTTGATGATCTTGAACTATCCATGAGGATATGATAAAGGTTTACAACCAACTGTAGGCACCTAGATCGGATGTGATGCGTTATCTTCAGTCTCTACCTTCCTCTTTACAATATATTACCTGACCGTAGAAGGTATTGCATGACTTCTTTTTGATACTCAAAGTATTAACTGCAGGAGTTATTTAGCATTTTATGGCATATCACTTTGTTACATTCTGAGAAGGGAGAACCATCGTCTTTGTGATTACCATTAAAAAAAAAATAGCAACTGGCAAAATAAGACATTCCACACCTTTAATTATGGTAGCTTGCTTATAATGTTTCTAGTCCAAATACAGGTATCATGGAAAATTTCAAATGGAATTGACTTACCTGTAGAAACCTCATGCTGACTCCTGCCCAGGGGGTGCAAAGCTCCCATGAAGAGGGAGGTTAGAATTGAGGGGTGGGGAGAGAATGTTTATGGTCCTTAAATGTGCCTTAAGCAAAGATTTGCAAAACTCAACCTGATGCTGTCTGTCTTCTTAAGAGATACATCTCCCAAGAAACCTGGACTTTTAGTTTACAGATCTCAGAAGAATGTGAGAATATGATAGTCTGCATCTCTGTGGGGACCAATTATTGCTAGATGTGGTTTTTCACAAGTAGAAATGGCTCAGTTTCAACATGTGGAAAACCTGGGAAGCTAATCTGTGTGGTGCACCGATTCTGCTCTCAAACACAAGAACACATACAGTTTCTGTATGTATTCTGTAATGACCTCCAGTATGATGCAGAAATGTAGGGGTGGTTTTTACAAGATATCCAGCAATGCAAGGCTGCTACATATCGGATAAGATCCAAGCCCTTGCTGTGTAACCTCCACAGCCTTAATGATGTTCTTAATGGATATGTGGGCTGAAATTTATAGTTTCAACATGAGAGCTAAGGGTTGTGGTGGGTTTTTTAATTTTTTTAAATTAAATATAGAAAGAAATAATATGCCGGAGTGATTCCAGAGACAGCAGATACAGCTTTTTTCATTTTTACAACACTCAGGTAGTCTACCATGTTTTCTGTTACAGCATCGCATTAAAGCTGTAAGCCAGACTCTGAGTCCCCAGTAAACCAGCTTTGTTTCAGAAGTATGGGGGGAGGAGAGAGACTACAGAAATTGTATGTAGCTTACCTTGAACTTCTGTGTCCCATCTGGAAAATGAGGACAATGTTCCTTTACTGTACAAGTCTTAATGCGCTACATACAAATAGCTTTCAAGACAGGCCATACAACTCAGTATTGTCTTTTTTAATAGGCACATTTAAAAGTATATATTAACCTCTCTCACTTTACAGTTGCTGGATGCATATAATAAACTGCTGGATGTAATCTGAGAATGAAGCTGAAGAGAAAGATTAAAACAGCATTTTAAGATTAGTCGAATTTATAAATGACCCTTGACTCTTCCTGCTTGACATGCACTGTGAAGAAAAGTGTATATAAAATGCATTTCCTTCTCACTTTATCAAGTCTGTATTATTAAGGGTAAATTATATCAGAGAAAACAAACCAAATGAAAATATTGTTAAAATTATCTAATCACAAATTAAAATTATTAACAAATAAAAAGAACTCCCTGGATCCTTTTGGAAAAACAGTGGGTCAATTTTTTTTTAAAGTTCACCATGGCATCTATTTGTAGCTTGTAGCTGCTTTGGGAATTACATGTTTACTGCCAGAAAACAAACCAGAGCAGAGAATATGGCCACACAAAAGGAAACATTTTCATTGACAGCATTTGAACTATCTTGCAACAGAGCTTCATCGGGTGTCAGGTTACATCTTAGTTCATTAGTTTCAGGTGTTTTAATTTTTTCAACTTCCACTTTTACAAGTATTTTACATCATTTCACTCTAATGATAGGGTTTCATTTTAACTACTGCATATATCAATTTCACCACAGTTCTTCTTTTTATTTTAACAACTTGAGGACTCATATCAGAACTCAAATGTCTCTTTGTTCTCTCAGCCCAGGTTACATCTTAGTTCATTAGTTTCAGGTGTTTTAATTTTTTCAACTTCCACTTTTACAAGTATTTTACATCATTTCACTCTAATGATAGGGTTTCATTTTAACTACTGCATATATCAATTTCACCACAGTTCTTCTTTTTATTTTAACAACTTGAGGACTCATATCAGAACTCAAATGTCTCTTTGTTCTCTCAGCCTGATTTAAAGCAAATTGCTATATGTACTATAGTAGTTTTGAATGTATTAAAAGTTTTTAAAATTGTGAATTATATGAAATATTCTAACAGTTTAAGTTTAAATGATGCAATTAGCCAGTTACAACTGGAACTACCAGGCCTTATTTAAAATAATGAGGTCTGACAGTTATGGAGCCTGAATTATTCATTGAAAACTAGCTTTTCCTCTTTTGCAAACCATGCCTAACATTAATAACAGAGGTGTAAATGTGATAACAAAAGAGTTTGTCATTGGGAATACAAATACAAAAGTGCTAAATTCTTTCTTAATTAAAATTACTATACCACTAATATTTTCCAAAGGAAAATCATCAGGACTAATATTTTCTCATACATTTCAGCATTTGTTTCTGCAGGGAGTCACTGATTAAAGTAACAGTGCTTGATGATTTATCATCCAAGAGAATACTTTTAAAATACAGTTAATTCCTGTAAGTGCATTATTTTAAAGATGTTATTTTTAAAATAAAATGCAGCACTTTCTATTGTGATTCCTGCACTTACCACACTTCTGAAAATGCATACTAAGGGCATGGAGCCCTCCCTGTGCTCAAAGGTGTGCTATTTCCTAGTGCTCTTCATCTTTCATTGGCCCATCCTGCTTCCTCCACGACCGCTCCATCAGCTTCAAAGATAGTTGCTCTCTGTAGCACACCTGAACACAAAAAAAATGTTATTCTTTTAACATGAATACTAAGATTTGTATCTAGTGGCTAATATTTTTACAAAAGCCTGAATTCTCATGAGCTAATTGCTTGCTGTAAGCCTAGATGTTTTTCATTAGAATTGCTAAAAACAAAACAGAATCTCTACATAAAACAATCTAACAATAATGAACATATCTGTCTCCTAATTAATCAAATGTTCATATGCATCTGGAAGTCTTTTATGAAGGAAAACAGAGTTTATACAATTGAAATAGCAACTGGTATACATCCTCATTCTCTCTCAAAGCAAAGCAAACCAAAGCAAAAAAAAATTCTGGAAGTAGGACATGCTAAAATAGTGACTCATCTGCAAGTAGGAGTGACTGATCTTTGTCTATAACTCTTGGTTACCGTAACAGATAGCATTAAATTATCTATGATATCAAAAATAGGGATCTTAAACAAGCAGAAGCATAGACTCAGTTTGGGATGACCTGTTGAGTTACTGCAATTACACAACACATCAACAGTGTTGTTTAGAAGATAATTATGCAACTGACTGTCAGAGTGACATGTATAGTTGGCATTTTATGTGAAGCCTAAAGAAGCTGAACCTCCAAATGGATGCAATGCTTCCTGTGCACCTAACTTTGGAGCCCCTGAAGATCGCAGCCTAAATGTGTATTTTAATAAAGTATGCTTCTATTATATTGTATTGCTGTACAGTTCCCCAGTGCAGGGAGATCAGAGAGGCGAAGGTCAAAATAAATGCTATATAGATATCGAAGTCTGTTCAGTGAGACTTTGAAAAGGAGGATTTGAAAGATGACTATTTTTATTAGTGCAGATGCATACAATATAACCTGATTTTTTTTTGTGCAAATGTCAATTACAGTATACATATTGTTCAGTGAAGATTATGTCATTGGTCAAGAGGGAGGAGAGTCCCCAAATGAATGATTAATAATCAATGTGTCTGGGTTCTTATTTTATTCCTCAGAAAGGAAGAATGAATTACTGGTGTCTCTCCCAAAAGTGGAAAAAAATCTCCCAGAAATAGGTCACACTACCTACATCTGTACACAGAGGGGGCCCCTCTGTAAGTGGATTTCCCTGGTTGGGGCATGGAGCCTCAGCCTCCCCTATTATATCATTGCTTCACCTTCCTACACTCTGATGCAATTAGGGAGAAAAGGCAATACGGCTCAGAGTCCTATTAATTTTTCATACAATCATGAAAAGCTCAGAGAAAGGGTGGAGAAATACCTAGGGAAAAGGGTTTTGAAGGAGGCCCAAGATAATGCCTAGGCACATGGTCTCTCCACAGGTGACCCAAAGTCTTCCACCGGGTCTGGGCCAACAGCAGACCCATGTCCCAGGACAAAGGCAAATCAGACTGTGATCCCAGGAGAGTAAGAGAGACAGTGAGCAGCTTCTGGAGAAATCTGTATTCTCTGACATTTGGTGATAAGCTCTTTCCAAGTAGGTGCAACATGCATTAAATGTCTGCATGTGTCTTTATGTATTCACGTGTGTCATCATGGGGCATTGTTCCTTTTGGAAAAATAACATTACTTTGCATTGATAAACACTAGGTGGAATCAGTAGGATTTGTCAGGACCATATGGTAGTTTGTTTGGGGGTTTTTCCCCCAAAGGGAGAAGTCATGTGGTAGAAAGAATGGTTTAGTAATTATTCAATCTCTGTTAGTAGCAGAGTAGGGAATTACTTTAGCTTACTCTCATGTTATGTTCTAGGTGCCAGTTAGATATGCCTCCAGGCAAGCTTAACTTGTGCACTTTCCTTTTTGTCAAATTCCCTGTGTCTTTTCTTAAGGAAACCTGCTAATTTTAATAGCTGTGTCGCTCTCCCTCTTTCTTTCTTTTTTCTCTCTCTGTCTGTCTCTCCCTTCTTCTTTATCCCACTACTGCTGCTGCTGCTTTCTAGATGCAATCACAAAAAACCAAATCTGAGACATTGAAGTGCTGGTATTCAAAAGCACCGATTATTTTATGCTAATGAATGAACCATATAGTAATACAATATTTCACTTGTTGTGCCCTCCTGGTGGTAGCACAAGATAAATCTGATGGTGTCTTTAATTAACTAAAGAAAGCAGAAACAAATCTCTGTGGGTTAATAATATTTACGGCCTAAAAGTGAACAAAGTAAAGAAAGAAAGAAAGAAAATAATGTGGTACAATTCAGAAAAAAATGTAATTAAAATAAAATTCTCATGTATTCTGGAAAGTGCATCCGTAAAGACATGGGCAAGCAAGGCACATACCTGTGTGAGACGAAGCACTAAAATTGTCATCACTGAAGAGTTGGAAAAAATATTTTTCTATTTATAAAAAAGAATGAAGTCAAACTTCTCAGGAAGAAATCTTAGATCTTGTTGTCTACACAGGAATTAGGTCTTTTTTTAATCCATAAAATACACAGTATCATATGGTGCCTGAACCTTAATTCAAGTAGCTCAACAACATGAATAAGAAAATGCCAGGTCCATTTAACTGTGTCCTTTGTCAAATGCCAATAGAGATGGTGACTTTTTATAAATATCCAGTAGTTAAAAATATAAAACACTGTAAGTAGATAAGGCTAAATGGGTTGTATTAACATGAGGTCATTTCACCCATTTATGATTTCCATTCTTTGGCCGGAGACACACATTTTGTCCTATCCCTTAAAATATCCTGTGGGTCTGGAGATTTCTTAGAAAGAAGTCGGCACAGACCTACATCAAAGGAGATCCCAGAAAAAGCATTAGAGATCTATATCTGTGTGTTAGCTTCAAGGGGGCCTTGGAAATTTAACTCTATGGGATGTAGAGATGCACTCTCAATAGCATAGGCAAGTTGTGGACTGTTTCATGGCTTTCCCACTGAAACATGTACATTTTGGGGTGCATCTGAGCAAAGAATCCATGTACAGCTTTAAGCCTCAGCCACGCACCATCCAGTGGAAAACACTTCTCCAGCAATAAATAGCTGAGGCTGTTGTTACTGAAACCTTTACTTGTGCCTGTGAGACTTGTTCTTTCATCAAATTACTTTAGTTTAATTGAGAAATCTATATTCACACAGGGGGCATTAGCATGCTGGGATTAAAATGACGAGCGTTTCCACAGGTCTATTTGTATGATGGACTGAAGATTGAATTTTCTTGCAGTTGTGCAACTAAATATAGAAGGATAACAATACAGTGTATTTGAAATTTGCCTTGACCACACACGCACGCCCTGTGAAGTGCTAAGAAGTTCTGACTCTTTGTAGCCTGTCCCCTTCCTGCTCTTGAATTTTTTATGCCACCTTTAGATTGCTGGATCTTGATATTACTGCAACGTTGTCTGATTTAGGATTTACAACATTTATTGACAGCAGGAAAACACACTCCCCCTCATATCTCTATAACTCTTCAGATCCTAATGCTGACCATGATCTCATTACCCATTGCTCAATATCTAAACCTTGCTGTTTAAGTCGAATAGACATTTCAGGATTTGTTAACATTATGAGATCGATTCACTGCAATGAATTTAAAACAAAGAATACTTACTGACGTGTGTCACTACATCACACACACACTGTTGTTTATAAAACCTATGAGGTTTTACAAGGTCCATTATAAGGTAACCTCTAATGAGAAAAGCAATGAATTGTGCCTATGCAGAAAAAAAGGTATTCACGAAAACACACAAGGAATTACAAGAAATATTTTAACAGTCATCAGTCCAGGTTTAATTTTTCTGACACTCCTCATTGCCTTAAACTCTGATTACCAACCTCAGATGTGAGAGGCACAGTGTTGTATGATGGCACATCTCTGCCGGAGGGGTGGGAGCGGGGAGTTTCCCCTTTGCAGGTTGCATGCCCAGCCAAGCGGTGGGTGAGTGGGACCTGCCTGGAGGGGCAGAAATGTGCAGAGATGTCTCCAGAAGACAAACACCATGGGCAGCAGCTTGGCAGCTCCCTCTGTCCCTGCTGCAATGGGCTTGGCAGGGCTGTCCCAGAACTGCACTGTCTCCACACCACCATCATCTCTTCCTGCGTGGACAACCCCTCTGGGATCTCCAGCT
Organism: Aptenodytes forsteri; assembly: GCF_000699145.1. Taxonomy (NCBI): domain Eukaryota; kingdom Metazoa; phylum Chordata; class Aves; order Sphenisciformes; family Spheniscidae; genus Aptenodytes; species Aptenodytes forsteri. The sequence continues at coordinate 2,176,035 of NW_008794888.1, read as the reverse complement.
TGACAACCAAGTGCTTGGAGGATGCTTTTCTTGTCCACCTTTATTTTTGAAAGCCACTGCTGTGACTTGCAGGCAGGTCCCCAGCCAATTCCATGATCCATGTTTGTCTCTCCTTCCTGTGCTGTGCCAATCAAGAGAGACAGAGCTGCATAGAGAAGGGGGCAGATAAATGGGGGAAAAATTTATAAAAATGAGCAGGCCAAACTCTATGCACATTGCTAGTCTACCAATCCTCATTCCCTCCCGCCACTGAAGATATAATGGCCCAGAAACATCAGATTCTCTGTATTTTTATAATGCAAATCATGGTTTGTTTGGGTTTAAAAAATTAACTTCAGTTAAGCGTCATCGTTTATCTACATGCACGACATGGATGAGACAGCACGCTAGTTTTGCTCACATTACTGTTTATGTACCTGGAAACCAGGGACAAATGCACATATATAGAAGTGATAAATGTAGAAGCTCCTCTACTTTAAATGCCTCTTTGAATTTTCCACTGCTCATGCAAAATTATTTCTGTCAATATTTTAATTTCAGTTGGGAAGGGTGGAATCAAAGAAAGAGTGACACCCAGGAAAACTGTTGTCAGCAAACTGATGACTACATACCATAATTAAGAAATAATGTAAAGAATGAAGAAGCTTGATATAAATGCTCTTGTATTTTTGTGCATTTAGTGCTAAAGAATGAAGGATGAGAAGACATATTAAGAGATAAATATTACAATATTCATCACGGTATACTATTGTAAGATGCATTATATACATAAATGATCATTTCTGTAATCATAAGAATATCAATGGAGCAGCTAATAAATAAAATAAGCACCAAAGGACAAGAATATGACCTTAAAATCCTTACTCAGCTGCCCTATTAACTTTTTGAACACCACTGAAAGTGTGTGTCAGCTGCTTAAATTAAAGGGAGAGTAATTAAAATTACACAAATAATAGGTGACTGGGGTCAGTCTCCATCACCCTATCTCCTATATTTCAGAGTATTTTACATTTTTTCCATCAATATGCAATCTTAATTTTCCTTACACATCTCTCAGGTACTCTTGGTTTAAAAACAACTTGCCATAAGGAGCAGAGCTGTTGACTGATGGTCAGAGCACAGGTTTTGGGGCCATACTCTTAAATCCCTTCCCATAGTGTATCAGGCGAGTCGATTTCTCGGTATCTTTGAGTATCACTGTACTTTGCCATCTTTCTTTTTAAACAAGCACTTTTAGTAGGAAAAAAGGAAAAGAAGAAAGAAAAATCAGATCTATATTTCAGATCTATACCTAAGATCCCCTTTTCCATGAAGATCGTTTACATACAGCAAATGAGCAAAAAAGTTATATTCTTATACTCTTCTCTGGGACATTAAGTCATGGGTAGAATAGAGAGTGCCTCAATAATAATCCAGGATTTTGTTTTTTTACTGTAATAAGAGTAATAATAGTAATAATCATAATAATAAAAGACTTGAAAAAGTGAGAGTGGGAATTGAACCAGACAAGACAAGAGAAACCCAAATGGCAGCAATATCTCCCCATAGGGTCCTGACCAGAAATAGTTCTTTCCTCAGAAAACATTGAGAATCTTCTCTTTATGCCAAAGACATTTTACAGTCTTTGCTGGAAGTCATTGCACAGGTACAAATTATTTAATAATAACCATACTGACAGTTTATAGGCATTCTAGTATCGTCCTTAAAAAAGGATTTTGAGGGCACGGTCTAAACACAGCATCTAATGCATGTCTTCAGCAACTCTTGGAATGCAAGAAATAAGTGGAGCTATTTTGTTCTGTTAGTACCATGTATTGATAAGGTAAAGGGGGAAAGGTCTAACGTAGGTATCTGCCTCCTTGACGGGGGCATTCTGCAGCCCGCAGAGGCAGGAGGAGGAGAGGGGAAGGGGCTTGCAGCTTTAAGGAGCCCAGCGCACAGATGGGTTTCACAGGTGCTCACACCAGTTCTGTGCCCTTTGCATTGCAAGGGCAGTACTGCCCAAAGCATCGGGCATGGGTCCAATCCCCTGCAATAACTGCGTGGGTTCACAGAAAACATAAGGAGGGAATGAACAAACACTGGGATATGAAGCTATTATTATTGTTCGTGGTATAAATAAGTATTTAAAACCTTTGCAGTCTCATATATTGACTTGTTAGAGCTAACAATGGATATTTGCCTAATTTTACTGACCTCAATCCTACTGAACCTGCTTCATAGCCCCTTCTGCATGATGAAGTCCCTTAATGTTTTATAAAAATCACTCTTCATTAAATAATCATAATTATTTTTCCAAATGATTTAGCAGAATTGAAAGTATTCCGTTTTCTTCCTCCGTAGTCCCACCTGTGCAGGCTCTAGGTCAACATTTTTTTTATTGAGGGAGTGTTATGCTCTGGCTTAGATTTGTATGTGCTCATTAAGGCTCTGATTTCAGTGGGAACTCTGGAGACTTGTAGTGAGTCCTTGCTGTTATGGCTGTTAGTGTTGTAGCTCTGGAGAGCCATACAGGACATTTGCTGTATTAGGCCTGAGGGTAAGACAAACTCTCTCATCTGGAAGAGGTATTCTGATCAATGGATGAATATGAATGATTCATAAAATGAGCCCTGAATAAGTAGAAAAGGAATTCCTCCATAATACTGGCATAGAAGTCAGAGAAATATGGGTGAACACAAGTAGAGGTTGGCAGAATGGGCTTTAGCAGTCTCATATCTGCTCTCACAGACTACAGCTCTTGTCTTGTCTTTCTTCCTTGAGTTGCATCAGGCACAAGCTCATCCAAACTGGAAGTTTTGTCTCAGAAGTTACACAGCAGTAAATCAGGGCATACTAAAAAAAACCCAAACGTACAAAAACGAACCAAACCCAAAAAAGGCAAGTTGCCCCACTATAGAACTACTTTATACTTCATAGCTACTAAGTGACCATAAGTATCTCTGGCTCTGGTAAAATACAAGGGAGTATGGTGTATATACTTAACATACCAGTATTATTTACTATGTTTCCAAGGTTTTGGGCTATCGTAAAATCTACTGTGACTGAAGGTCTCCAACAGAGAGCAATGACGCATTTGGCACAAAATAAGGTTAGATTAAACCAAACCTTAATAGATTATTAAACCTTATCTTAATAGATTAAGCCATTATGCATCTCTCTCCCCTCCTTTCTGGCTCTCAAATTCTCCTTTAAAAGTAGCTCCATAGAAATCTTACTCTGCATGATATTGAATTCAAATAGGATTCAGCTATGCTGCTTAACCAGCTATTAGAGATGATGGGGAGTCGCTCTCTTTTTGAGAAAACTCAGAAATGTACAATTCTGCCTCATGACAGAAGTGCACAGCAGTGGCTACACACTCTTCTTGCCAGAGCAAAGTAAACCTTCCTCCAAACCATGCCTTCTCCTCAGGAAAGAAGTGAGAGGCTAAAATACACTCCCTCCCCATACCTCATACCTTGCACGATGAGAGCAATTCAGTATAGTCATGCTGCTGTGTAGTGTGGCTTCTTGCGAGTTGGGCCTTGGATGTGCATGCCTGGAGGTTGTGTAGGGCCATCAGCATCCAGCCACCTTCTGCACAGCCGTTCTGCATGGGGAAAGTCAGCAGCTCAATGGTAGGGCACTGACTGACAGAACTTTGGTTAGTTTTTTGCTCTACAGGTAAACTTTGGAGGCTTTCCTGAGTGTTTAATTTCTTTATTCAGGTGGTTAAGGAGATGTAGTCAATTTATTCTTCAAACAATATATAGAGAGACTAAGTGAGCCAATCACAAAAAATAAACTATTTATCTCTTTCTCCCTCTCCCCCCCACACTTTTCCTTTATCCATCTGTTTTCCTTGTATTTTTGTCATTTCTCAGGAAAACTGAAGACAGATGGGAAATGTAGTTTCTTACAAAGTCATTGCTGGTTAGAATGTCACTGAACTCGAAAAGACTTTATTGCGGTCCTCCTAGAAAATGTCTCTCTTCAATATTTTCCTAACCACCACCTTTCTGTGATGGCTGAATTTAGGAAGGAAATTCTCATTTTAAACAGTCTATTTTTACAGCAACTTATCAAACAGTGGCCTTTAGCTGTTGTTCTGTGACAGCCACTCTATTAAAATCCTGATGTAAACAAGTGGAGAAGGTGAACTAGAAGTGCAGATATTTGCACAGCATTACTGTCAGGTAAAATTTTAAAGATAGGTTTTATGAACCCATTATTTGCAGTCAAGGCTTTTGACTACAGCATCTGAAATCATTTAAGTAGACAAAGTGTTTTGTCAAAACATACTGCTGGGAGTCAGTTTGTAGCTTCTTTTTATGTAATTCAATTTGGTTCTGTTGTTTGCATGAAAGTGGGATATCTAGCTGGGCAGCAATAGCGGTGCTGTGTATGATCACAATATGGTGACTTTCCAGTGCAATTAACGTTAAATGCCTTTTGTTTTCATTTAGTGCTTAATGCATGCATAATTGTAGCATACATACAGACCTACCAAGGAAGATGCTTGAGGGCTTTTAAATACAAACAACAAAACCCAAAGATTTTATAGTTCTTAGGAGTTCTTAGGAGTGGGAGATGCACAAGAACGTGTGCCCACTTTAAAAGCATGAAACTCTGTGTCCTGTAAAGCTCTGCTTGACATAGCATTTGAAAGAGATGGGCACTTTAAAGAGGCAGAGCTATTGCTGGTCTTTCAGCCCTGAGCCCCCTGCCCAAGGCGATGCTGAACAGGACTGCCCTTTGACAGGCTGGCTTGCTATGGCCCTCTGAGCAGTTGTATAAAGGCAGCATTGTTAGAGCACGGTATGTGCTAGCAAACCTTCCTCCACCCCAGAACGCCATCCTGAGTGTGCTGAGATTGTCTGCGCATGAGGCACCTTTTGAAGAACATAGCATAAATGTTCACCAAATATTCACTCACTCACTTAAGAGACTTTCTGGTCTGCACGTTTCCAGCTCCTCTACTTCACCTGGAGCAGCAGCAGGCACAGAACGTGACCCAGGGAGTTAATGGGAAGTTCGGTAAACCTGATCCTGTTGGCTGGGGTTTTCCTGAGGTACTGAGTAGTACCATGGAGTTTATGTCATCTGGCATCATTTCATATGAGATCAGCATTTTGGCCAAGCCATACCTTACAGTATTTTTCATCTTCATTTTGAATGGCACCAGCACTTCCCAAATGTACTTTGAGAAAGTTGGGAAAAGATGGAACTGTAACAGTTCCAAATGTAACTTCCAAACATACTTCACTTAGCTACTACTGTCAATAGAAACGGTGATGACAGGAGGAGAAGGCGGCATTTAGCCCCTCACACAGTATTAACATACTACTTTGATGTATTTTTTGTACTATTATATGTATACTACAGTTTGGGAATGTCTAACCAAATCAAACACATAGTGGACAGTAAGATACAGTATGAAAGCTTCGGGACATGGGGACCAGATCTTCTCCATTAGCATATTGGCAGAACAGTAGGAGAGAGATGGGGAAATCTGAGGAGATGTGAGAAAAAGAAAGCATTTACCAGACAGTAGCAATGGTGAGTGTAAAGAGAGAAAGATAAGCAGCAAAAAAGTTGTCAGATAAAAGGACAATAACTTGGTGCAGTAAAATTATAAGTCTTTTAGTAGACCCTTTCCATCCAGCTCTTCCTTTTAGAACTTCATTTTGATCTGCTACACATCAAAGCCAGATGAATTGTGTAAAATGCTCAGGCATCCTTTACCCAGACATAATCCTACATCTCTGCACATAAATCAGATCATTAAATTAGTTATTACATAGGGTAGGGATTGAGAAAGTTAACAAAAGAAAGCAAGCCACAATCACTAATATATGTTACTAAGAGCTTGCCTACACAACCATGTAATACCACTGTAGCTGCATCAGTTAAGAAAGTGATTAGAACAGTCTTCTACTGCGTATACAGTTTATTTGAAGATAATTCCTACCTTAGTGTAGCATCTCCCTGCAAAACTGGTGGTTTTATAGCAGTACACCCTGGACTAATATTGTGATAGGACTCCAAAAAGCTCTTCCGTGCATCACTTGAGCCACACAGCTGTAATTTTCATGTATTAGTAGTTCCACATTTCAGTCCAGTACTCCCTTCCTTTCAAAATTAGTCCTGGTTGTACCATTTAATCTACACTGTTTTCTAAGCCAATTACTTGGAGCAGTATGACTGCTGGTAGTATACCAGCCTCAAGTACTGTTCTGCCACAGCTGCAAAAGGGGCACTGAAATGGCATGATACTAGCTCTGGTCCTGATCCAGCAAAGCACTTAAACACCTGTTCAACTTAAAGTATATGAGTAATCCCATAGAAGACAAGATGATAAATTCTTTGAACCACTACCTGCTTAGATTCATACACTGTGAAAACAGAAGGGAACATCTAAACATCTTGTCTGACCTCTTGTATACCACACGATTTCTTTGAATTCAGTCTTGCTCAGCCTTTCCTTTCTTTCAGGAAGAAAACATCCAGCTCTAATGTTTAAATTTTGAGTGATGGAGAAACTACCACAATTCTACATAAATTGTTTCAATGATTAACAATCCTCAACAGGACAAATTTATACCTTTTCTAATCAAGACTTTAGAGGTCCTTTGGATTCACTGAATATTGTTGTGTTTTTATTAATTAGACTGAAGAGGCATGTATTATCACATTTCTGTTTTGTATACATGTTTATAGACTGCAATTAAATCAGCCCTTAATTTTTACTTTGACAAATTGTTAGGCAGTGCTCTTGGAGTTTCTCAGTACACAGCAGATTATTTGGCCTTTAATCACACTCCTGTCTCTTCTCAGACTCTTGTATTGTTCTACACCTCTACAAGTCTGGTTTCTGGAATAAGACACTATTTCAGGAGAGATCATTGTTCACCATAGAGGCAACAGACCTTCCTACTTATAGTGCCTTTTTTCCTTACTGGGGTAAGACAGGACCTTTTGGATTCATGGTCACACTGAAATTTTACACAAAACCATTCTTCACCTGCCAACCCTTTCAGTGTAATTGTTTTCAGGACAAGTGCAATCTCCTTTAGTCTCCTTTGTTGTTCCTCAGTATATGATCTTACCTTCACTGAAATGCATAGTTTGATTGTGCCCAACTTAATTGTGCCCAAAGTACCCTATAGCAGTTTTCAATATACCTTCATCTCTTATTTATATGCTTTATTCACAGTCTTAGTGTTTTCTACAACTTGTGACTCTTTTCTTCCACATCATGAATTAAGATACCAAATATAGTAAGATTAACAACACACTAGAAATGTCCATACTCAGAGGATGATCCAGCATTTCCAACTACATTTTGAGACCATCGTCATGTTTAACCCATTTAATATGTACCATATTGATTTTGTAATATTCAGGTTTTGTAATAAAATGTTGGGTGATATCAAGTCAAAACACTTCACATAAAAACTATCATTTCTCCCTATATATGTATAACATCCTAAAGTTTTCATAAAAAGATATCAAGTTATTCTGATGAGATCTAGGTTTCATTAACCTTTATTGATTTGCTTAAATTATGTCACTCTCCTTGCATAATGTTGCAATCTCGATATCACTCTATTATTTGCTTCTAATTTCTGTATAAAATCATCCACATAGAGTTCCAAAATACAGTAAATTATTATTATTGTTGTTGTTGTTGTTGTTTTTATTATTATTATTTAAACATTTTGTGGTAGAAGTTTGGAGAACAAAGAAGGGGATCCACTGTTTTGAAGAGAGAGCCCATGGGGTGAAGATCCACCTTGAGAAGTTTAACTTCTCAGAGGTAAGCAAAGGTTGAAAAGAAAAAAAAACAGGGAAAAATAAGCTGTTTCTAAGGCAGAAAAGAAAGGATTGAAAAGGCTGTTTTAATGAAGAAAGAATAAAGGAGAAGAGAGGAAAAAATTCAGTTATCAGAGATACTTGGAAAGACTACAGTACAAAGCAGAGGGGGGTTGCTAGGGATGACAGAAGTATATTCAAGGTACTCCTAGTGCTAGATAAAAGATTCCAGGTTGAAGGATGAGTGACAGGAAGCAGCACATAAGAGCAAGGCACTAGCCTTGTGTAAGCACTGCTTCTGTGTAACTAAATAGTAATGATAGTTAGTAATGGGTTTACACAGGATGAGCAGAAGCCTTAGCACATACAGAGTCTGATCTCACAAAATCTATCCACATACATAAGTAATTTCATCTAGCATTTCAGCTTCCTTTCATGCACCCTACCCAGAGACAAATGAGAAGCAATGCCACAACTGACTGGTGTCATTGACAAACACAGGAAAATACTGAAAGTTGGCATGGTGAGGACATATCCAGCTAAACCTGGTTTCTCTTTTCCCAGAGAAAAGTACTTAAAAAAGAAGAAAAAAAGAAAGTAGTCTTTGGAGAAGGACAGTTTTAACAAGATCTTTTCTGTTTGCTCCATCCCCCTGTGAGGGTTCAGAGCACTGGAATTTCTGCAGGCCTCTGTTTGAAAATAAGGGGCTAATGAAAAGGTATGTGCATGGCTTGCTACCCTAAACTAGTCCTCCTAGAATATCCTGGGATTTGCCAAAGCACTAAATGACGTTGACATAGAACGCTTTAAGGGAAAAGTCACCTTTTATTCTTTGCTTTTCAGTATTTAGAAATGTAGCTTCAGTTTCCTTTGTGTTTTTTGTATAAAGGAAATTCATTTTGAATAGAGATGGGTCCATTTCTTTAGGTTTGATCTCAATGGATACTGAAGCTGGACTGCTGCGCCTTCCAACTCTTGCAATTTCTGGGGAAAGAGAGGGCAGCCGGGTTGAGATGAAGAGGACAGAGGAACAGTAAAAAAAGAAATATTTAACATGGAGAATCTCAATTGCTGAGAAGAGCAGAGTTAATGCAAGGCCTAACTATTTCTATGAGGAGTAAGTACAATTAGAACTTTTGCTAACATGCTACACTGTCTTATTTGTTTTCAAGTCAACCAAATTCCATGCTGTAGTAAAGTTTCTTCACGGCCATTTTAACCCATTAATCTATTGTGTGCTCCATGAAGGTCAACCCGTTTAGATGTCCAGATGTAGACAGAACGTTGCAGACACACGGTTCCAGGGAATGCATGCTGCTCAGTGGAGAACCAGGTCCTCGGAGATCACAGGTAAGCCTCATTTTGCATAAATCAGCTCTGCCTTTGGATTTTATTTTAGTCATAATAGTTTTTCAAATACATGGTAGAAGCACAAAAAACCCTGCTGTTCAGGGAAGTTCTGCATATGCTCAGACACCTTTTCTTTCTCTGCTTTGGATCTATTCCTTGTCCAGTGGTAAAGCATTGTGGGGAATCCTATGATGATAGAAGCAGTCGATACCTTTGTAAGAACAGAGAGCTGTCTTTAGCACATGTATGCCTTTAGTTCAATAAACAACCTAGGTCTGCACCTAATTTTCCACTGAAGGATCTAATACCAGCAGAGAACATTTGCAGCATGGTACAATACTACTCTTTTTAGCTAGACATTTCCTTGACTATAGTGAGGCTTTTTCTTCCTTCTAGCATGGAAGGGGGGGATTCCATCATCTGTGATTTAAACTGATACTTTTTTTATAATGCAAATACCTTTCTACTAGGCTCGAATATTTGATACCTAAATAAAGAAAATAATTTAACCCACATTAAAAAAAAAAAGAAAAGAAAAGAAAAGAAAAAAGAGAGAATAACCAAAAGAAGACTTTGGGGATCAGATTCCTGGCATTAGTAAATCAACATAATCATATTGGATGCCACAGTTGGCAGGAATAGGCTACTTTTTCTGGATACCCTCGGTGTAGTAGGTAACTTGCTGAGAAATTGCAACATAAATTCTGATGTTGTCTCAAGTGTCCCTGAGAAATTAAAATGTGCTCAACATTTTTTAAAATGGACAGTCTGTTTCTGGCTTTGTCTGTGCAGTTATACAAGTTTGGGAGAGAGCTATTCTTTTGTACCTAATGTTGAAATTCATCCTAAATGTCTTGCATCGTTATTACCCATTGACTGTGGTGAAGGAAAAGACATTTTAAGAAAATATGTTTCAATGACAGAGCAAAATAAACACTGGAGCATATAACTGGTAACTCATTAAATAAGAAGTCCATGCTTTTATCTGGCTCTTCAAACACATTTTAGGCACTTCAACAAGATTAGAAAAACACTTTTATGCCAAAAGAGAAACTCCTTTAATCACTTCTTTTCTAAGAAGATACCTGCATGAAAAGAGGAGAATTAACCTCTCTGCTGCCACTACTCCTTTTACTGCAAAAAAGCATTTGTAACATTTCTAATCCATTTGGTTCTGTCGGATGGAAACAGCTACGTTTTCAGAAGCATTAATCATACGGGAAGATATTTTCAAGCACATATCTTGCTGGGAAATTATTAGTATACACTAGACCATCATTAGTCTACTCTAATGGAACAGCAAGAGCCCCGCTTTTCCCAAGTGCCAGAGACAAGACCAGTCTATCACGTTCTTTACGGTCCAATACTACTTTTGCTTTTGTAGTTTTATTTACCCTATTGCGTTACAGAGAAGGGAAAAAACCATTCAAAAACTTCTGGTCATAACAATTTAGAGAGTAAATGAAAGCCAACAAGGAGAGAAAGGGTGAACAATTAAGAGTCACCATCAGATTTGTGCATCCCACTGAACTAGGTAGAAAACAGCTGCTGCAGTGTAAGATGACAAAATAATTAAATGGTGTGGTCAAAACCAGAAGCAAAACATAAACATATTGCAGCATTGGACACAACTGCTAAGGCTGAATTGTCTCCATGAGTGCTTCTGCAAATACATCCTACAGTATGACAAAGGAATGAGATCATCTTGGGTGGTTTTGGTGGGACTCTCTTCAGGATCAGTTGAAAGCCTGAATGTCAAACAGGGGGAAAACCCTTTCACAGACTGGATCTCTCTGCCCCATTCCCCAGCCTTGAGCCTGGCCAAGGCCAGCCTCTTGCAGATGGAAAGTTCAGCTGTTGTGCCACCTCTTTTCATTCCTCAGTGGAAAAAGGAGAGGTGTTGATAGGGGAAGGTGACTTCCTATTTCAGCAAAGAGCATTGTTACCACCTCTGCTGCTCCCACCAGGTGGTCTTAATGTGGTTTTAGAAGATAAAGTACCTGCATCTCTTATTTTTTATTTTCTTTAGGTCCTGTTTGTGGAAACTGGTATAGATAGAATAAATAATGACCTCAGGTCTATACCACATCTTTTCTGAAAGGCAGAAGCTCTTTTAAATTTTTCTCATCCTTTTGAAACAGCTCTTGCTTTTCTTGCTCCCAAAATGCAGTGAAGTAAAGTTATGTTTTAGTCTGCTCAGCCCCATCAGCACCGCCTTCACATCCCAGCAGGTACCTTGCTCATTTTGGGGTTTCACCAGACAGTAGGTAAACTTCTGGACACTTCTCGGACTTATAACAGGCATGCTTTTGATGTTTGCCTATAGGAACCTTAAAGTTGGTGTCTTCCTATTATTTTGTCCAACAAGGCAAGGTATTGCAGTCAAGAGAGATGTTATTGTGGAAATGACAGAATATGTTCAAGGGCAGTGAATAAGTTCCCTTTCAATAAAAGCACAGATTATGTCCAAGAACAGTCAAAGGGGTTAAAATACAATCTTTCCAGATAAGTTTCTAGCCATATCAGGCTCAAAAAGTCAAAAGATTTGAAACCTATTAGTACTTCTGTAGATCATCCTCTTCCAGACACTCTTTTTTCTTTTTTTTCCCTTTAATTGACAGGTTGCAGTTAAAAATTAAAGTAGAAAGAGGCCCTCTTTTCGCTACATCCTTTTAATGGAACTGAAGCCAAAATAAGTCAGACTAAATTATGGGAGTAAATGACCTCCTGGGAAGTATAATACCAAATTCCAAAGAACTGTAAAGAGTTTCCTTTGATCTTTTTAGCTTCACAGCCTGAAATTCAAAATCTGTATTTAATTTTAGATTGCATATGCCAGCTTTTAAGTTTCCTTTCTAACATGATATATCATTTTAAATGATAGGACACCTTTAACTTGTATTTCTTGAAAATGCTGACTATCCTTTCTTTATTCTTTTACACTATAAAAACAGATATAAATATTACTAATTGCAAAAATAATTCGGGGTTGGGTGTTGTAATGGATAAACCATTGACCTTCACTTAAGAGACTGTGCCTTCAAGCTCAACCTGAGTTTCTAGGTGAAATTACTTTGATCTGAGACACAAGTAACTTCAGTTCAATGCCCTAGAGGATATAGATCTAGAAAAAAGGACAAGCTGAGCTCTTCACTATATATTCCTGTTACAATTTAGGAGGTAGACAAAGGATGCTATTTTTCAAATGTGTTACAAAGGGCCTATTTCTTTCTATGGCCACAGAGTCACATTGCAAGAACTGTGTTCCTAAACCAGAAATCTCAGAAGGCACAACAAGCTGTATTAGTTCTTGGCTGGAGAATTCTCTGACCTATGCACTTGAGCACAGACTTTAGATATGGGCAGCTGGAATAATCTCCTTCTTGAGTCCAGAAGTGAGCCACAAAAGTCTTATGCCTTATGCATTATGAAAGAAGCCACCTTTCTTGAGAAAAGGTAGGTTGTAGCAGGTTGGCTGGAAGCACAACATGCAAGAGCAGCTGCTAACCATTGAACTTATACTGGAAAAGCCCTAGGAAAAGTGCTTACACACAATGTGTTATGTGTCCACCTGATGATCGGCCAAACAAAGGTATAAATACAGTCCAGAATTTTGCAATATAATAGCGTTCTGAATTGGATCCTGGGGGAATAATTTGTAATGCATAATTTATCCGCTAAATTTAGTTTCTTCTTCTACTAGCAAAATAGCCATAAACTGGTCATGATTGCCTCACACATGTTATTTTTTAAACGGAGGGACTGATTGATAAAAATTCTCTCAGATTATTTGGAGTTATTTGAGCTATATAGAGATAGTTCCAACTGACTAGTTAAATTACATGGTCTTGTTTCACTTTCCTGATTATGAAAACCAACCGTCAACCAAGCCACTCATGCCCCACAGCATTTCCTATATGGGAATACCTGGTGTGAATGTAGCATTTTCTTTTCCATGAACACACAAACACAATAAGGTGCTCTGCATTTTCTGCAGTTTTGAAAGGGTGGAACCTTTTTTGACTGTGTAAAAGAAATGGTCTTGAAGCAAGAGGCTGAACTTTCTGGGGTCAATCACTACAGATTTTAATCCAACCCTTACTTCTTATCACAGCCTACCCCAGACAGCAGTTACTGTTACCTTCCTTCTTCCTGGTGAATTGCTGACAAGTCATCCGGCTAGTCTCTGAAAAATAGAAGAGATCAAATATATACAAAAAAATTTTGAAATCATATAATCTCAGAGGAAAATAGCAAAAGCAACATTGGAACAGAACAATGAACTCAGTCAATGTAAAATTGGGTTGTGTGTAAGCCCTTTCCCTCACAGATTCGCAAAACAGATTGACGTGCTTTGAGGCTGTGGTCGCTGATAAGAAATGCCATTTGTAAGCCTTTTTACTTCCAGCCAAAGTGGAAGCAATTAAAATATTTAGAAGTAGCCTTCTTCTCCCCATCCAAGCAAGAAGCTTGGGCTTCCTTAGCAGTAATCCTATCTGCCACACTTCTGGAGTGAGAGGCAGACCAGAAAAACCAGCACCACCCTGGAAAACCTCAGTGACAGGAGTTTGTACAAGTTGGAGAAAGTACAGTTAATATGTATGCTATCCTGTGTGCTATGACTGGCTGCCCAACAGGTTCAGAAGATAATATAGTGGCCTTTGGTTTATCTGTATGAATAGACTTGACAGTTTTTCTGTTCATTTCTGCTTGCTAAAGTACTTTTTTTCCCCCAAGTTCTAACAATAGAACCAAGTTACATGGAACAATTAATTTAGGAAGACATCTGAAAACAAAATTACCAATTCAAAACTAACAGTTCTCAAAGGATCAGGGTTGTCCGGTGCCAATAATCTCTTGGATCCCTCTAGGCCATCAACAAAGTTCTGAACTTTCTCAAAGTTTGGGATATTCAGGTCTCAGTTTTACCTTACCTTAAATCTGTAATGGATATTAAAATTTGTTCATTCAAGCTTTATTATTTCTAATATTACAATACTAGTCAGCATTTACATAAAGCTTAATATTTACCCCAGCAGAAGCCAATTTATGTTTGTTAGTATTCTATCTATGATTTTAAATGTTCTTCCTGAAAAAAAAGAAAAAAAACCCAAACCAACCCAAACCTCTGATTTTTATGAGAGAACTACGACAAAGAAACTCCACACTCAAGGTTGGTTAAGTGGTCAGTTAATTATGAAAGATATACATTTTTGTCTATTACTCCTGCCCATGAAAGTTTCATTCCCATGTAAAAATGGGTGCAAATTCATTTCAAATGCAAAAGCACATCTGTCTAACATTCCTGCACATAAGCGTTTTCATGAGCTTGATGGGTAGTTTTATGACCAGCTGAGAGAAGGAAACTGAGCTGGGGCTCAGAAAAGACTCCCAGTGAAAGTGCTGGTAGTCATTTAAAACTTGAGCAGACAAAGCATTCCAGAACACACTGAGGTTTTTAAGTGAAAGTAGAGGAGATAGATAGAGAAAATCACATTTAAATTGTCTGAACAAGCCCCCTGCTGAGAGAAAGGCAGAGGGATATTACAGATATATAAATATCTATATATTAGCGGATCAACAGATTCGACACTATCATGCCTCAGTTCCCCACCGCATACACAATTGTCTTACATCTGGTACTCAGGTGGTGCCTCACACTGAGACTGCACTGTTTTCTCCCAGAGCCATCAGGCTCCAAGACTGACAGAGAGATCATGATTTTTGCACTTTGTACTTACGTTCTTAAATAAATAGCTACTGTGCTTTTAACAACAATAGGAAAACAATAGCAATAATGTTCTGCCCTATAGGTGAACCTATGTGTTATCTAAAATATTTTCTTCATAATTTTTACACATATTTATTTTTTGAACTGTTGCAAAAGATTTTTGACAAATTGGTAGATGATGACTCCACAGTGCTAAGCAATCTTAGGATCTTATTGGCAGCCAAGGAGTCTTTTGCTTTGTATCGCAGAGGCATCAAACACTTCTGAGCTGTAAAGAAACATGAAAGCATATTAACCATTATTTTCACCCTCGACTATTTCTCTCACATCCCTCAATTATTTTAAATTAAAGATTGGTAAATTCCTTCACTGTGAAGCATGTAGAATTTTACAGTTACATAATCTGATGCAGTGTCAGTCCACGACACTTTCATTATTCTGTTTTTTTCTGACCTTGTTCTCGGTTTCATGTATGTAAATGAGGAGAAAGAACTGTCTCATCTCTGATAGTTCCCGAGTTCTTTTGATCCTCCTCAGGTTGTGAGTGCGCGTGTTTGTACACACACCGGCGTGATGGGGTTCCCGGCTTGGCCGCAAGAGCTTTTAGGTGCTGAGATAATGCAAATAAAAAAATCAGAGTTGATTTATGTCCTTGTATGTGTGGGTGTCTAATTAGTATTCAAAAGGCATTACTTTCAGTTGGATGCAGGAATATATGTTGTATGCCAAATATGTGATTCATACTGACTAATACAATATAAGTAATAGACTTGTTTATTTATTTGCATTTAATTTAAAAGAAAAAGCTTTCTGACCATCCCTCTTCAAGATTGCATCAAGCCGTCATCCCAGAAAAACCCCACATACGTGTTTATTGAAATGAGTTTAAAGATAGGGTTTGATAAGTTGGAGGGCCATTCTCTCCTTGTGGAGCTAATGTATCTCCCATTACCATTAAATGGTGTTATATGTGCATATTAAGGGAAGAATATTAGTGATTAATAACAACCCACATTTTCCAGTGTGCTGAACTTTTTCAGGAACCAGTGAAGGTCCTGAGAGCTGCCTAGTTTAGCTAAACTGTACCTTAAATGAACATATGTTTTATAGCAGATCTTTAAATAAACCTGGTGGATTCGGTGATCATTTCAAGGTCAGTCCAATGTTAACTTTTGACATACAGCAATGTAGCTAAGTGTGCTTAAGAGTAAGAAAGGGTATTTATTTCAATGCTGGCAAATAGTGGCGGTTGGTCTGTCTGCAGCTCCCAAATTAGGCCGTTTCAGCACTCAAAAGCACTGTGGATTTTTTTCCCCCTTACTGGTTAATGATATTAACTAGTCATTTGTTCCTGAGAAAAGAAGGAAAAGGATGTGTGTTAGGCTTGTAGTAACTTCAATTAGTTGTTAGCAAAAGATTTTATCCTGGTAGCAAAACCAGAAAAAAAATCTTTTAAATTAATTTGAAGATGCCTACATTTAGAGAATGGCATTGCTTTAACAGGGCTATGCAAATGAGTCCAATTTAGCATCTTGTATTCAGCTGGAAACCATTGCTAAATGATCGGGATAGCCAGTCACAGATATTAAAATGAATTATATCTAATCTGAATTTTAGTCACGCTACATTAACTAATAGAAAGTTATTAACATTTCAAGAGAAAAAAAGCTTTTGCCTGCAAAATTAACAGTGGCTGAGATGTGACCTGTGAGCCATGCAGCCTGATCACTGTAATGACAGTGTAATGGCATATTTACATTAAAATCTCTGCAGCTAATATGTGATTCAGAATTGGACGTTAAGTCGAGGATTATTTAGTCTGGCCTGTTGGCCTTTCTCTAAGTAGTTTTTTTTTTACTTCAATACAAATCTGAAACTTTTCATTTCATGACTATTTATGTGACTAGTTTCTATGGCTATGTCTCTCCATCTTTACATCAGCTGCTTTATATGGCCAGCTTACTCTTTCATTTTTCCCTTCCTTTTTCCAATATATTTATCATTTTTTGTGGGCATGTACAACTTCAAGAAACCCACATTAGTTGCAAGCCAGTCAGGAAAAGGGAAATGTTTTTCTACTTCATTTTTACTGCTAATTTGCTTCAAAAGGCAGTATGTTTTAATGTTTTCCTTCCTACACTTTTTAAATATACAGCACCCTGGAAAAAATGGATAATTCAAAGCCATCTTTATCTGGATAGAAGAAAATGTGTAATTATAAAGCTATTCTTACCCTTAGGAGGCAATGACAACATGCTACAGTTTCTCCTGCTACCAGTTCATTTCTACCAAAGCAAAGGCTTGAAAGTTATGGACCTGATAATGTGGCAATTGTATAATCTATAGCATTTTTTAAATTTGTGGAATACTTGCATATATGAATTTGTTTGGTTCATTATTTAAAAGACACAGCAACATTAAAAAAAGTTGAGAAAATGCAATGAAATTAAGAACCTAACTGGATGAAATTTTAACTTTCATTTGATAATCATAGCATTATTCAGAGAAGTCCAGTTTAAAGATGAGCTTGATTGGGCTTGTGTCAGTTATTTGTACAAACCGGGACATTTTCATAAAGGCTCAGACTCCAGCTGGACCTTCAGTGCTGAGAAAAAAGCTGGATACATTTTATTAAAGCACCTTTTTTGGTAATTTTAATATTTGATTTAATTTTTGCATTAAATATTTGTTTCCTTGCCATTTTTTATGAATCTATAGGCAGGTATTATTTTACTGTGGGAGATACTTTTTTATTTTTAATGAAAACTTAAATAAAATGCTAAAGCTAAAAAATAAAAGCAGTAATTAATGACCAAAAGCATATACCTTATACATGACACAGCAACATTAAAAAAAGTTGAGAAAATGCAATGAAATTAAGAACCTAACTGGATGAAATTTTAACTTTCATTTGATAATCATAGCATTATTCAGAGAAGTCCAGTTTAAAGATGAGCTTGATTGGGCTTGTGTCAGTTATTTGTACAAACCGGGACATTTTCATAAAGGCTCAGACTCCAGCTGGACCTTCAGTGCTGAGAAAAAAGCTGGATACATTTTATTAAAGCACCTTTTTTGGTAATTTTAATATTTGATTTAATTTTTGCATTAAATATTTGTTTCCTTGCCATTTTTTATGAATCTATAGGCAGGTATTATTTTACTGTGGGAGATACTTTTTTATTTTTAATGAAAACTTAAATAAAATGCTAAAGCTAAAAAATAAAAGCAGTAATTAATGACCAAAAGCATATACCTTATACATTACAGATGTGTATGTATTTACATACAACACCAGGCAAATATATAAGTGCACAAATTTTATCCAAAATAAGGAATAGAATTGTCCCATAATTAGGTCTTCAACACGACTGATATTCCTACAAATTTTGCAGTTGCTGTTCTTTAAACTTTAAATGAACAAGCAGAGCCTCATGTGACTCAACTTTTTCACTGGTTTGTTTCTATTTACAAAGGGGGTGTGTTGTGCTTCTGCTTCAGCCTAGACATATGTCAATCACATAATAGTCATGATATAAATGCCATCTCACCTCCATTTCCCAATTAGAAAAAGAGAATTAATATAGGGACATCTGTTTGACTGACAAGTATCTATGCAGATAGAGCTCTGCGCACAGATTTGTAATAAACACAGGTGCTTCGTTTACTGCAAATGTACAGCTTCATCATATTTCTGAAATCTTTATTATGATGCAGTCATACAATAAATGCTGATTGAAGAAATAACTAGAAATTGGATCTGATATAACATGGTAATAAGCTTAACTTCAGTTGATATTTCTGAAATCATCTCCTAACATCTGAATTTTCTGTTCAAAATGCACAGATAATACTGAGCTCAGAGCCAAAGACGCACGTCTTTTTGGTCCCAGGTGGACCACAGGCTGCTTCAAGCCCCATGGTCAGCAGATTCTGATGGCAGTGGGACCAAAGCAGCTTCCCTGACATTATGGGGCTGCCACTGAGACTCTTCAAAGGCATCTATTCTTTTCCTCTTATCATACTTTGGACATAGTCAAGTACATGGTAAAGCCATACCTACCCTGCAGCACTTTCTCCTGCCCTTTAGAGACAGATACCACTGCTGAAAATTAGACCAGCTCTCTAAGAATAATACCAGAGAATTAATCTTGGCTATAGTTATAGGACTGAGTTGTCCCTTTTGCCCACAACCCTGTTTGAACACCACCACCCCCACGCCCCCCACCCCACTAGGGACCTGAAATGCTCTCTCAGTATTGCATCTGGCTTTAAAAATGGTATTTCCCCAGTTTAGTTAGGGTTCTTTTTTGTTTGTAGATTGCCTGTAACAATTGCTGTCATTAATATGACCAATCTGAATATTTGCTGTGCAAGGGCCAGGACCATTTTTTACACTACCAGTGCAACACATTTTTATTTCTATAACTGCCTCAGTGGTATTGTTACATTTAAATTTAAAAGCCAGCTTAATTAGCTGGAAACACAAAGCATGTAAAAATGAAACTGCAAAATCTTTGATCTCCAGATTGACTAGCAGTATCTGTGGAGAGTAGGAGAGGTTAGGAAGAGAAGACAGAGAGGCATCTAAACAGGAGTGAGCTGGAGACTCAAAGATAGGTTGGGTTGTTTGCCTATGATAACCATTTTCAAAGCTTTGAACAGGAAAGTGGTGTGGCTCTAACAGCTGGTTTCATTATAAAATAGAATACAAGTCAGGGACGTTGAGCTTATTTTTGAGAGAGGAGACTAGAAAGATAAAACCCTACTTAGTTAGGTCTGAAATGTTTTCAATGTTAAGTGGTTCTCAGAGGACCTCACTGGAACATGGTCTTCTGAACCTGCCAAGGCAGGTTGCTGGGAATTCATTGGGCAAGAACAAGTGTCTCTCAGTAAGGTCCGTCTCCATCCTCAGAACCACCCTTTGAAAGCAGAGGTTTTCAGGGGGTGCCGGTAACGGTGAGAAAATTCCTTTTATCACAGAGACAGGTTCACTTGTGAGCCCCCTTCTTTAGGAAAATGAGTAGATTCCTATACTTCATTAACAAAAAATTCTCAGATGTCAAATGCTGATCTACCACTTACTGCTGATCCCCTGCCTACAAGTTTCACTGCCAATAAACAAACTGCCATCAAAGGAATTCTGCTGAATATTTTGTTTGCTATTAGACAAGACCATACACAATAAATTTTCTTTCAGGTGCTTCATTGTTCACATACCAAAAACATGCCAGGAGACAATGTTGCTCTTTGCCTTTGCTGTGGGTACAGAACGATTTGAAACTAGATTAGCTTTTGAGATGTGCCTTTAGCTTTTTAGATAAGGGTATCTACCTGCTTTGGTGACAAAATACTCAAAGAGGCTCACAAACAAAAGAGAAACATTGTGCTCCTTTCTGAAAACTGCATGGACCTCATCTATCTCCTTACTGCTAGCACTATCTGGGAAAGCTTATTACTGCACTTACTACATGAGACCTGATTTCTCCCCCTGCACCTCCTTCCAGCCATGTCCTATGAAATTTGCAGAAGACATTATTCCACTGATGTCTTCTGAAGCATTTTCAGTGTTATGTCATTTTCAGATCCTACTGGCTGTTTCAAGTTGGAATTTAAACTCTGGTTTCCTACATTTTGGGATGGTGCTCTCAAATTGCACTATTGGCTTGAGAAAATTTTCCCTTTTTTTTTTTTTTCTGAGAAATTTCCGTTCCATAAATCAGTGTTTCTTCACACAACAAAAAGGAGTAAAATATACAGACAGAGGGGTAGGGCGAGAAAGGGATGTAAAGAATTCCCAACCAACAAAGCGAAAGAGTTCTACTACTGTCTTGAAATTTCTGTGATAGCTTGGGGGATCTGCCTAAGTCCAACATTTTTAGGACATTACAGTTATCTTTATCAACTTTAATTTTGTGACGAGGTTGCTTTTCAATGGCTTGATTTTCAACACCAAAAAACTATCAATAAATGAATAAAATAATTATATAATGATACTGTGCCAATTGTGGTGCAGGTATAGCCAGGTTCTTCAAGCTTATCTGCAAAGAGATGCTATCTGAAGCTATCAAAAAGTCTTATTTTCAATAAGTGGATTGAGTCTTTAATGAAGCCCCTTTTAAACCACTTTTGCCTTTTGTAGGATTCATTAAAGAACACACTTGAATTCTCAATTTACCGCCCTTCCCCCCCCCCCCCCATCTTTGCTCTCCAAGGCTTCCTGTGACATTCTTTTATTGATTATGGGGTTTCCCCACCATTTGTGACAGGCTCCATTCTCTGCCTGTGCATCTCTCCCTAAAGCATCTCCATGGCTTTTCTGACACGATGCTGTACACATAAAAGAATCATTCTGAGAAGTCAAGCAAACAGCCTAATCCTGTGAAGCAAATGATCAGCTCACCTTCCAGACCTTTGCTAAGTCTAATTCCCATTCTGAAGCCTACAAAATCTACAATACCCCAAAACAAAGGTTAAACAGCCTGAAATTTTGGATTGTCACTAGCAGCCAAAACTAAGCAATACACATACAACCCTGTGTGCCCATGAACTGGCCTATGCTGTTATGAATGCTGAGCTGTCTTGTGGTTTTTTTTGCTTTTGGCTAGCTCCTCAGCTGCTTTGTCCACTAATTAAGATTGTAATTTCCTTCAAACATACTCTTTTACAGCTTCTAGTATCATCAGCCCTTGGCCTGATTGCTGGTACTTGTTGTCACATCAGTCATATATAAATAAATGTTAAATAATATGACCGATGCTTTCCTTATCTTACGTGAATCTTGCAATTTAGTTTTCTCTTGGTTGTTCCTGAATTCTGTTTTTCAGTGCTGGCACTCAAGGTCTAGGCAAGGATATCATAGATTATTTGAGCTACATAGCAGGGAGAGTCTTCTCCTAAATCATGCAGCTGAGCAGATGGAAGTATCATAAGCATGTGGAAAAATAATTAATAATTTACATAGTACAAAATGCCTTATGACCATTGTGGACTAGCCTTACGGAAAAAAGAGGGACATGGTGATTAAAGAACTTGAAAATAAATGCCAGCAAGCTATTCACTTAACAAATAGCATCCTAATTCCTTCTTGGCTTTCTATGCTGTCACTGTAGCCACATAAAACAGCTTCTGCCCCCAAGAGATTATAATTTCTGTAGAAACTACGAGAATTCAAGTAAGAAAAGAGAAAGCTGAAAAGAGTTGGGGAAAAAAAGCAGAGTCTTTTGCATGTTCTGTTCATCCCACAATCATTGCTGGGATCTTCTCTTTCCTTTAGTCAGATGAGGAAGAGGAGAGTCAGGAAACTTGCAAGCAATGTAAGGACCAACACATTTTGTTACTGGGCCTCAGCTAGACAGTATCTGTTAATGCCAAGAGCTTGACCCCATGAGCCATCAAGTCATGTAATTGCCACCTCTGACAGACTCCTCAGCTCTGAAGAGTCCACAGAAACCATCCCAGCCAGCAGGAACCATGTCCAACAAACTGAAGACTTAAAAGGAAAAGCCCAACAGACAGATTAAAGTATGTGCCAAAAGATGGAAAAGACAGCAAAGAGTGTGTGAAAATTCATTCATAGTCCTAATAGTCCCCTGGCACGTTCCTGAGGAGGAATGCCCCACCCCAAAACAGTTGCATCCATGAGTCTGAGTTCAGAAAAAAGATATATATATTGCTTATAAAAACAAAGAACTTCCATGCTTTGCTCCCTGCACTGATCACTCTTACATTACCTCTAAAATCCTTTTTTCCAAACCAAACTTCTGAGGACGAATCCTCACAACAGCCTCTGGCTCACCATCTGGGTCATGCGTCATTTCCCCTCTGCCTATACAAAGCATCTGTAAGTCATAGTTATATCAAGATCTTGGCTGTTCAATAAACACAGGCCAGTTCTTTAATTGGTTCATCCTTCTGAACGGGCACATGGAAGTGACCAAAATTAACTTAGGACTTGTTGTATGCTTAAATGTTAAAATCAGCAAGCTTACCACTGCCATTAATGTAACATAAAGGTTCGAATGGTCTGTTGGCTTAATCATAATACGCCTGACTTAAAATACCTTTGACTTGGAAGCACAAGATACAGAATTAGATAACATAAAATAAAACTAAATAAAATAGCTCCTCCTCTAATTCTTGAATAAATTCCTATTGGTCCCACACAGTATAATTTAGGTATGTATTTGCAAATGGTATTGATCAGCTATGTATCTCATACCATATTTATTTTTTCTGATACTAAATTTAGGCCATTCCTAGTGTTGCTGGACAGACAATGTCAGCAAATACAAACTTTTGAGCTTAAAACTTCTTTAAAAATACCATTTGACTTTGACCTTTACAAGGACGCTTCATGTAAAACTAACTCACTTACAAACATTTCAGTCCTAAAATGTTAATGCACTACAAGGTTAATTGCTCTTATTAATCCATTAAACAAGAACCGTATGCCCTTTCTTATATTAACCATTATTTACTTATTTCATTCTTATGTCCAAAGTCCAAAAGCTCTTATCTTTGTTACAAAAACTAACAAAATGTTAGTTAGCTAGATCTCACAAAACTTCAACTGGTTTCTATTTGTGTGCCTTCATTAGTATTAAAAGTCTTGGCATAAAAAAAACCCCATGTGGCAAACAGGGTGGTCAGCAGTTTTTTGAGATCACTTGCTGGAGCAGTTCAAGTCAAAGAGGCTAACATATCTCTTCTTTAGTTAAAAAAATATTTCTTTTTTTTTCCCTTGCCTGTGATTTGAGAACAAGAGAGGAGATTTTTATGTGCATATGTAGCAATGGTAAGCAGCTGTAAAAACCTCCCACCCTAAAGATTGATGAATATATGTTTCATTAACACCAGCACATCTGAAAGACATTTGACACTTTGGAAGACCAACTATGGTTCTTTAAAATGCCTCAGACGAAATGCCTCATAATATGGTCTTTAATGGCCATCTTAGGAGCCTCTAGTGCCTTCTCCATTTAAAAATTTATAAAACCTTAGCTTCTGAATATACCTGACCACAGTCTAAGTGTTTATTTTGCTAGGATATTTGGAACTATACTTGCATGAGCAGATGTGAGATCTGCACCAGAAACATTTGAAAAACCTTTCTGAAATTTTTTTTAATTCCTCCTTTTTGATTCCTCCATCCTGTTTATACTTGTTTTCTATTTATGACTTTAAAGACTCACTACACCCTACGAATATCAAACAGTAGATAACCACAGAGCAAATACTTTGTGGCCATCCCATGCCATTTTCATTGAATAGCTGTTAACAATCAGCACATATGTAAAGTTCAACATCTTTTTGTGGGTGTAGTGCAAAGAAATCCAGAAGCTGAACCGAGCGGATAACTATTTTCTACAAATAATATTTTCTGAGTGCTTCTAGCTCTCACGCAGCCCTGGATGGAGGCCATCCACCCAATGCTTGTAAAGAAAGAGCTCTCCTCCAACAGGGCGCCTATCAGTGGTATGGGTGGAGGGCCCTACAGGATGCTTGTCTCACACCCCTGGAGAAAAGACTGGCCTCCACTAATACATGTGGTAGCACTGAGGGCAGGCAGGCAGGTTTCCATGCAGACTCAGGTAAGCTCAAAGGCTTTTGTCCATTCAGAATGAAAAGTACATTGTACTTGACAATAAACCTGCCATTTGAAACCTCAGGGGTTTTAATCTTATAAATAATAGAGTTCAGAGAAGAAGGGTTTGCAAGTCTGCATAGCGCTGCCTGGAATTCAGATTTATGTAATGCACTCATAGGAATGTGGTGCTGAAATGCATGCGAGTGCTAGGGTATTTGAGATTCAAAGCCTATATTGCACAAAAATATGCAATGCAACACTAATATTTCTCTGTTATGCTATTTTCCCCAGCTGCTACGAGAACATCCATCACTCAATGGCAGGTCAGAGCTATCCAGTCCACTGCGTGCACTGACATAGCTTTTTACTTTCTGTTGAAGATCCTGTTAACAAGCATGATGTCCACAGCAGAGAAAACTATTTGAAATCTGTAAAGTGAGCCAAACAAGGTGTACGTTACTAATCACAGACAATAAAATCATTTTCACTCATTAGGGCTGATAGCAACTCTTTCTTTGTATATGCCAGCCTACATATTTTGAGAAAATTATAAAAGCAGGGTTACTGTCTTTCTTGTATTGAACAAGGGTTTGAAAAGATAAGTTTATAAAGTATATAGAAAAAGCTATGGTTTAGACATATAATAACAAAGGGTATGAATTTTGAATTATTCTTCTTTGGACATCAAGAGAAAAGTTGCAGTAGTTCTACTGAAAAACGAATTCATTCCTCAAATGCATTCAGGCATCAAAAATAATTCCTACTGTTTTAAGATGTGAGAAATTGATTTGAAAAATTCAGCAGCATAAAAAAAATCTGTTAACCACATTGTGGGATATCTTTGTCTGGCAAGTGCATTCAGAAAATTGGGAGCATTCCTTTAGCACTTTCCACTTTAAAAATCCAGAATATTAAAATGGCAAGCATGAAGCTGACTGTCAGCCCATGCAGTTTCACTGTGGGGAGGTTATCACATGCAGCTTTGCTGCGTTATTCATTGCTTGCAGCTCTTCCAATCAGATAACCTTAACAAACATGGTGCTATCAATTGCCAGATGTGGTACATGCTATGCAGTGTCTAGTTTTTGATGGACTAAAATGGATCTGAGAATTCTTCTCTTTATGTTATCAACCATCAGCCACACTATGAGATTCACAAGGAGTATCTGGAAGTGCTGTCAAGTGCCAATTAGTGATGTTGCTGGCCCAAAAGATAAAGAAGATTGTAGAAGAAGCAGCCCAGTATAATTCTCCACTCCAGTGTCCTTAAAGTGGACTATCGTTTATGAATGTACTCCTGCAGATGAAAGGGAAATAGGAGGTCAGTGGTTCCTGTCTTCAACAATCTTCTGCAATCTTCTCATAATGAACTGTAAATAGTATCACTATCAACCTGCTCTTCCTGCACTGGAAAGCAGTGCGAATGACTCAGCAAAGCCAAACACTGATAATATTGTTTCTCAGGACACAGAGCTGAAGGCTGCACTCTGTCCTCCGTGTGCCGCACCTTGTGTGAGTCCGCATGGCTGGAACTCACCCTGGGCTCCGGCAGTGCCCTTCCTGCCTCGCCATGTCCCCTCACTTCCCCGTGGCCGTGGGGTACATTCACGCTACGCAGCTGCTGGCCTGGGAACCTGAGCTCTTCATCATTTGAAGACAATCTGAAGATTGATGAACAACCAATGGAAACGTCTTCCTCCTTCTCAGAGCAATTCTCAGCACAATCTGGCAAAATGTCATTATCGCTTAATACGGTTTTATCACAAGGTGCTCCTGCTTTCAGAACTGCAAATGATTTTTACAAGGTCAAAAGCAGAATATCATGCCCAGGTGTTCACCATCTTGAACTTCAGAATAAAACTGCTTTCTTAAAAAGGCAACATTGCTCCGGTACACAGAGAATACCTGACAAGTTTGGATTTGAAGGGACCAGCCTATGTGCAGTCCTTTCCATCTAAGGGTTACAGTATCCAGTAGTCAGTGTAGATACAATGCATTATTAATTAGCATATACAAATCCTATTTATATTAAAAAAGCTTGCTTAGTGAAGGAGACATAATTCCTGTTATTACCATCCCAAATAGCAGAAAACAAATATTGTATACAGAGCTACTAAAAATACAGGATAAGAGCAACAAGTTTGGAGTATATTTGTACTCTACACACATTTTTTTGATGTGGGACCACTATTTTTCATGGTAAATTATGTATGCTAACAGAATTTTTCTGAGTGTACCCATGTACCTGAATGGCAATGTGTTAAAAGAGCAGTGCTGGAGAGATATATCATATGTATCTATGATACTTATGCTACACAGTTATTGTATATGCAATAGGTTTGTAACTTCTTAAAATATACGTGCATGGAGGGGGTACAAAATTACTTCAGAGCTGCCTGGGCAAGCATAAGAGGGTGCAGGGCTCTCCTTCACACCATGAAGCCCCCAAACAGTTTGCTATCAAACCAGTAACATATAGTCATGCTCCAGAGTCCACTGAAATCTCTCCACTACCACTCCGGTTCAAATACCATTGAAAGCAGACGTCGCACAAACCTTAAACAAAGTTGAACAAACTTTGAGCTTATTCATGTATTGGATTCTATGGGAACACAATGGAAACCTGTCGGTAACGCAGGAAAGACCGGATCAATCTGGCAAACTATCTCCCTGTGTCATAATTTAGCATACGAGCAGAACTATTCCCTGGAAGGTGCCAGACAATTAGAGGACAAGTCACAACAACAAAGGCATTCCTAACAGTGTGAACATTTGTCAAGGTATGGAAACAATTTACAATGTTTTCAGAACCGTGGTTCAGGTCAGTTCATTTTTATACTCTCCCATATGGTTCTGCTCCTTCTATTTCCAGACTGAACCCTATTTACCTGGACGGTTACTGTAGAAAATATATTGTTTGCAGAGAAAGTGAGAGTCATCAATAAAGAAAACTTCTCAAGATAGGTATATTGAGTATGTGTATTGGTTTGATCTGACAAGGGAAGAAAATGGCAAACAACTTGTTTTCTACTTGAGAGGTATCTGAGAGCAGAGCACCGGTCAGATGCTGTATTGTGCCTTCCAGAGGCTCAGCAATAAAAGTACTGTTTGGGTGGAGAGAGCAAATAAAAGTGGTTTTCAGCCACATTTTCGCCTTTATGAAACTGAGCCTGCCAACATACTAAATAGCATTTGCACCAGGTTTTCACTTTCCCCCAAGCCTGGAAAAAGAAAAGATCAGTTCAATCCTTCCATGCATAACTGGCAGCATGGACCATGTCAGATAGTCATGGCTCTGCTGTCCCCTAACATGAAAGCAGAAAGGTCATATGCAGTTATCAACAAAATCTCTATGCCACACCACTCCTTATGGGTCTGGGCTTCCCTCACCACAAATGAACTGCTAGCCGTCCCTTCACAGTGGCTTTCACCCCACTGAATCCCAGCAAAGCAATGTTCCTCTTGTTCCTACGCATAAACCCCACAAAAAACACTATTGCTTTTACAGTCACCCTTGGGAAGCTAATTTCCTTCCACGGTAAAGTTCAGAAAGCCTAAACACAGGGTAATGATTGCTCCAGCTCTATGCTAGATTAATATAGAGCATTCAAAGAGCTTAGGAAACGGGATATCTTTTTTTTCCCTAACGAATCATGCAGTATGTTGTCCATACTGAAGTTACACGTTAGGCTGGAGTTTCAAGCTTTTGGAAGGCAACCATGGAAGACAGAAACAAAGTTTATGACGCCAGAGTGGATTTATACTGGCTAACTTGCATGAAACTGGCACAAACACCTAAATATTAGCCTATGATTTTTGCAAAAAAGAAGGACTTTGGGATGTTAGTAGAGCTTTCATTGATAGCAACTGCAGTGGATTAGTCTTAGATGGGGAACTACAGTATTTAGTTAAAGATGGAAAGGGGTAATAGTTTAGCACCTCTTTCAGAAAAGGTGAAGTTCAATGCAAACAGAGAATGTCTTCTCTGTGAAGCTGCACTGAAAAATACTTTTGCATTCATGTGACATTGAGAAACAAATGACAAAGAACTTTCCATTAATAATTTAATTTGGGGGCCAGAGGGCCATCAATAACATCATAAGCATATAACATGGAGCCAAGTTTATCCCTGAGATAAGCAATCACAGTAGAGTTCCTTACAGCACGTTTGAATTTGAGTCTATGGAATGTGAAATTTCAAAAAACATAAATAACTGGTAGGGACAGCCGCCAACCCACCTCAGACCATCATGTCTTTATGCTACATACTCAAAGTACAGAAAAATGAAGCTGTAGAATTGGAAAGTGGAGTATTACCAGGAGATGCTGAGCATCTCCATCTCCCATCTATATTAAAAGAAGACAGAAACAGCAGTCAGTCATCATCTGGCAGGATCATTATAGCATTAAAATTCAGCCCTGATGGCTAGAACCAAAAATACATTCAAGAGCCGTGATTTCTGAGGAAAATTTAGCCATCCACGTTGAAGAACCAGGTTCCTTTTGTGGCACACACTTACCACTGAAAACAAGGATATTTAGCAGAAAGTATGTTGAGTTGAGGTGATGTTTAAATCTGCTAGGAAATGATGAAGAGAGGCTAATAATCCAAAATTGTATTTCCTATAGGACTAAACTATGCACACAGAGCCTTCAATTAAGCACTAAGATGTAACTCACATTCACATTTAGAAAAACCCTCTGACTCATAGGCGCTTTGTTCCTTGAGGGCTGGGCAACTGGATTACTCTTTATTTTTTAAAGATGGATGGTGGTGATGCTGCTGCTCATCTTTTATAGCAGTGGTTAAAGCACTCACCCAGAAACTGGTGAGCTGACTACGGTTCAGCGACCTCCTCAGTGTGAGGGGGTTCAAATCTACAGCTCCAGCCTAGTCTCTGACTACCAGGTTAAGCCACAATTGCTGGAGGTTTGGGGAAGGAGGGCAGGGGAGGGAAAAGAGAGGGGCAGTCTGCTTCCTGCTGAAGCTGCATGGCTGTTCAGCAAAGGATGCAAGATTTATAGGGCCAGAAAGAAAGAGAGAATCAGAAAAAAGGAGATTGACTCTAGCCTAAACATGAGGCTTCCTCTGGGAGAAAAAAGAGCCATCCTCCTCAATGTTTTTAATGTTGCTAATTAATTTAGTTTTAAACAAGATTTTACGGTAATGTTTTCATATGTGTGAGATGGAAACACTCTTTGATACATTTATAAAATTTAATGAAGAGCCCTGTTTGCAGTAAATGCCTGATGAAAGGCAGCGGTGGGTTGTGGAGCCATGCGCCACTCTGGGTGACACACTGCCCAGCACAGTCACCCCAAGAGCCGCCCATGTCACCGCCTGCACAGAGCAGCCGCATTGTCCCTGTGCCCCGGGAGGGAGCGCGTGAGCCAGATGGGGATGTGCTTTTGGGCTGCAATCCCCCACAGGTGCTTTGCTATCTTCTTGCCAGCTGAAGGACACCTGGGCTGCAGGATGCCCTGAGACTGGGGGCCGTGCAGCTGCACCGGTACCGAGTGCCGGCCCTGAATACTGAGATTTGTCACTAAAGGGGGTGTAGAAGTAGCTGGTACAAAAAAAACTAGCAGTGGAGCAAGGACAAAGGGAATGAAATTGTAAGAGGGTACTCACAGGAGCAACTAAATCAGCTGCTTGCTGAAGGCGATCTTCACTGGGAAAAGGAGCTGGACTTCTCAGTGCGAGTCTCCTCTCACAGTGCCACCTGCACGTACTCGACTGCGGACAGCAACAGGATTGAACAAGTGTAAATGAAAGGAAATCCAGAACCAGGCAAATTACAGGATGCCATTTGGGTGGTCTCTTAAAGCAGGATAAAACCTAATGAGATTGGTGTCTTGTACACTTTTCAGTGCATTAAATGCTGTTTTGTTTCGATTGCTTCCAAATTCATTCACCAGTCAGGTTACAATTATCGCTGCCCTTAAAAGAACCTCCTAATTCCTCGCTATTGTTCAGTCAGGCACTTTAGTTAGTCACTATTTGAGGCAAGTGTTAGCGATGTCACAGGTTTACTGATTTCCTTTTTAATTTAATCTCTATTTTATTTAATCCTAAAGAGTTTGGAGATCAGGAGCTATGCAAAGAATTGCCTCTTTGTGAAAAGTTTGCTTTGGTTGGCTGTCAGTGAATTTGTAGCCACAGCAAAGGCTTTGATACACCAGGGAGAAAATCATGCTTTTACCTAATCTAACCAAACCAACCTTGTTCAGATTGATTCAGTTTCCAGCCTTGGCTCTGACCTCACCCTTACCCTCAATCCTGCCTCACTTTCACACTGAGTATTTTATACAACCTCTATTTTCTCCCTGCATAGCTTCCCCCTACCCCCCCAAACCAACATCTATGTTCTACTCATCAACCATTGCTTTAGAAATCTTCAGGCTGGATGGGCAGGCATGCAGTGCTAGCAGGTGGTGTAGCTGTTAGGCAGCCTTGTGTATCACAAGAGATCTGATGCTATCAAATTTCTTTTCCCCCAAAGACTAAAGAGAGCAAGCCTTTGTAAGCATGCAGGAGGGGGATGAAAACAGTTTGTCTCCTGAGCAGCCAGCCTTTGTCATTTTACAAATGAAATCACTTTGGAAATTTAGAGAATTAATATCATAATGAAGACGGGAGTACCCATTAGGGTGGTCTAATGTTGCTCTGGAGATATATGATGGATGTCCAGTTGCTGTAAGCCCTTATTTGCAGAGAGTCACCTCTGTAGTTGCCATTATTAGCAAGATGTCTGAAGCAGAGGATCAGACACAACCATTGCAAGATGAGATAGTGTTTGACTGGTTTCCAGGGAACCGAAGGATACAGCCTTAGTTGTACCTGTCACTATGGCTCCCAGCTTTTTTCCCCCTTAATGTCTTTTTTAGCTGTAGGAAGTTTCTCTTTAAAGATTCACTGCTTCTCTAATAGCACAAAAAGCAGTAATAGGAACATAAAAATTGTTACCTGGATTGCAAAAAAGCTTCCGTTTATTGAAAAGCAATTGGTATAATTCATCATCAAAGGATTGCACTATGCTGCATTAGTTAGCTTTTGCAAATAAAGATAACCACGAGATCTAACCTGCGGTGTCTTACTTGCAGTAACTGGAAATATTCACTTGCTGTGTCCACTTCTGGAGATACCTATCGCACTGTCAGAGCAGTGATGCTGTGATTGCCATTCCTGGAAACACAGCCTCAAGAAGGTAGTACTTCCAGGAATTATCTTAATGGGCAATTGAATCATCATTTCTAGTACTCCAGCATCTTTCCCAGAAGGACAGTTTTCCACAGGCAATGATTCCAGTTAGAAGAAAATGTGGATATCCAAAGCCCAATTCTTATCCCTTCCTGACTGGTTTACAGAGAACAGAAGCTTTATGCAGATCTTAAAATTAGGGAGAAAGGCACCTAGGACATGTGAGGCTGGAAGGTATCCAGCACAGTGATTTTGCCTGCACTTCATTTTATAGTAGCTATTCTACCCAGGTCATTTATTTTCTTCCAATTATCTGTGTTCCTTTAATAATTCTCTACTGGTCACTAAAATTGCTGCTTTGTTGTGTTATTTCCCGGGAAGCTCAGTCGCTGGTGTAAGTTGTCGTAGCTGCAATGTCCTCCATGAGGATTTACACCAGGGCAGTGTCTGTGTTTTAAGAAAATCAGGTTAAATTCACTAATGTCTAGACTTTTTCCAAACTATGGGGGTATGTAAGGCAGCTTGTTGTTGCTAGCCTTTTCAAATAAATGTGACATGATGGGTCCACACTTTGCTCTATATATAATCAGTACTGATTTGGGGGAATAATCAGTGGTAAATAAAAATGAGTGCTGTTGAAATACCCTTTGTGTGTGTTCTCATGAATTACTCATGAAACAGGGGTTGCAAATTTCTGCCCCTGATACCCAGTAATGGATCTGTACTACCTTTATTTTTTTTTAATATATAGTGTGTGGGGGGGTGTTTGGTTTTTGGTTTTGTGGGTTGGGGGTTTTTTTTGCAAAATTCTATTTCTTTCCCCTAAATCTTCAGTTTAGTGGCCAGATTCACCTTGGTGGGAGCAAGTGCAACTCTATCGATAGCAATGGAATTGTGTCTGCATATGTCAGCGATGAATTTGGCCCCATATTTATTGGAAATACCTGGGCTGTTGTGATATGATGTGGTAAATCATGCTGAGAGCAAATCAAACAGACAGGCTGTGGCTGCATCACTATTTCATACAACTCAGGTCATAATGGACAGGACAACGCTGTACTGTGAAATTCAGTGCTAAGGAAAATACATTCTTTCTAACCTTTTAGGAAAATACTTCTCATCCTTCAAAGGACAATTTAGGCAATGTGACCACTGCTGGAACCAGTGCAGGAGCATTTAAAAGGCAAATAGAAAACCACCATTGCCCAGGAGGAGAACGAGTGTCCATAGATATTCCCATACTTTTGCTATTCCAAAAATTCCCATCAACTGTTGCATACATCCTCCAGAAATAAAGCTATTCACTCTCCCTACAGCAAATGAAAGCAATGGAACGTGCCAGTCTTCAAGCCCAGCAAACTATAAATGTAATATCAGACAGAGAAGAGCTAATGAAAACAATCACATTAAACATAGCTCTTCAGTGCTTGGTGCTCAATAAGTGAGCAGCAGGCTTTCTCTGTCTAGCTTACAGAAAACAGGAGGTAGCAGTTTGCAAGGAGCAGCGTTTTAATGTGATTGGACTATAACAGACAATCTATTTACAGCATGCTCTGGGGAGCTTATAAACAAATGTTGAGTAATTTCAGCCAGCAGTAATTACCCTTGCAGCTGACAAGGATAGCATGATACTTTCTCCTTCACCTTCAGCCCAGTCCAGAAGGCACTGTACACAATGGCACTTCTAATTATTTCTGCATTTCTATGGCTAAAGACCAAAGTGTGTTATTAGAGAACATTTTAGAAGCTTTTTAAAAGCTTGTTTATTGGGACAATTAAAAGTCATCACTATGACAGCAAATAAAAGGTTCCATTCCTAGGCATGCGGTTGCAGCCGGGGGTTTGTCTGCTTACCTTGTAAGCCTTGTCTACATGAGGCAAAATTTACAGCCACCCGTCACTGGTGCTAGTATTGGTTCAGTGGCATCAGAGCTAGCAAGGTGGGCAACCCTTGAGTATACAGAGAATGGGGCTTTATAAATATCGTATTATCTAACCCTGCTTAGAGCACATTGAATAAACATAGTACTTAAAATGCTGTTCACTCATCTATGCTTGAGCTCCCAGCGCAGCCAAAGGTAGTGGGGGTGAAGCCGCTGTAGCGGTGAGGAGGTATTTTTGCAGAGCGCCTGTGCCGCAGACAAGGCTTCAGACAATGTGGCTTCTGTTGAAACAAAATAAAAAGCCAGTTCTAAAACATCCATTAACACTGGTGTGAACTGGTGAAATACATTGGCTTGGATTTTTTCTCCTGGGCGCTGGACACACAAATGGGTTAATTCTGTGCTGGATGCAGCTGCTGCAAGTGAGTCAGCAGGAAGGTAGGGGCATGTGCTGGATGCAGCTGGTGCAAGTGAGTCAGCAGGAAGGTAGGGGCAGAGGGAAGGGAGACCCGGGCTGTGGTGGGAGAGGGGCCAGGGGAGCGGGGGTACTGCCCACTGCATCCCTCCCTTTGCTGGTGATAAGCCCCTTCCACTAGCCTTGGCTATGCGAAGGCAAACCAAGGTCTTTTAATTTCCCCAAATCATCAGTACCTGGTGCAACACCTCGAAAGCCCTCTCCCCGCTGTTCCAGACTACCCCCAGAGCTGCCAGGCTTCACTTGCCATCATTTCAAATGCCCACCTTCCATGGCACGGACCACCGGTCGGGCGCCCGCCGGCCCGGCCCGCTGGCTGGCACAGGCCACGCGGCACAGCCCGCTCGGGCTGGCGCCTGACCCCACTCCACCAGAGCCGGGAGAAAGCGCTGGTAAACTTCCACTGCGAGACGAGGTCTCCGAGTCTGTGCAATTCTGAAATGTAGGTGCTTTTGGTCAATAACTTACAGACAGATACAATAGAAATGAACACTCCTCCTCTCCTCCCGGTTCTCTGACGGTAGCTGTGCCACCAAAGGGAAGGTCTCCAGCCTCAGGGAGACCTCAGGAGGCTGCACTGTCTTGAGCAGTCTCTTATTTGGCCCAAAGCACCGTTTTTTTTTCCAGTTATGTCATACATACTGCTCGATGTTGTGTTCACACTGCGTGAGTTACATTTTACCATGAGAAACTACCAAAGAGTAGTTTTAAAAATGTACAAACCGCTACTCACAGTGAGGCGAGGCATCATCGAAGTGATTGCTGTATGCTGTAGGCAGTGATAATTAACAAAATGATCGAGTCACAAGACTGCACCACAAGAACTTTTATTTAACATTGTAATACAGTCATATATGAGCCAAACTATCCAAAAGTAATTGGGAGAGGCAGTGAACTGTGATGCGTGCTGGTTTGCAAACACCATGGACAGTTTGGCGCTCGCTGAGCTCCCATCCGCCTCAATAAATTCAGTTCAGACTCCTGCTATAGGAATTGACAGCAGATATCTAATCCCCAAAAGTGGATTATTTACATTTTTTGATAGGTTACATTGCATTACATCCTGTCATGTTGCATCTCATCACAAGCAGATACAATATTGCATAACATGATGTGACATGATGACAGACATCAGAAATGTTTTTTGTTGTTTTGGGTTTTTTTAAGATTTTATATCTAGTATCCAAAATATTTCTGAGTGATTTCTAGGAAGATTGAGTAGATAAGGCGAGTGCCTGGATTACACGTTCCTCTGGCAGCTGCTGCACTGCCTCTCCCATGCATTGTTTTAAATTGAGCCGCCTTGTTTTGCAGTTTCATGAAACCTCGGCAATGCAATTTTGCGCACATTTTGCAAATATTTTTAAAAGATTCATTAGGAGGGAAATCAGCAGAACACATGTTCAATAACAGCAAAAAACGACAACAGCTGCTGCAAATTACCTTGGCTGAAAGGAAACCCCAGAAATGCATTGCAAACTTTAACAATGTACTCTAGCTGTTGATTGCTCACACCATCGCTCGCTACTCATTTCTGAGAGACAGTTGGTGGAGGAACATTAATTTGTCCTTGTTCTTGAGACTGGCAGGTGTCACTTTGCCCAGTGTGGGATGTGAGTGACAGATATTTTGCAGCTGATGAAATGAGAATGCAGAAATTCAAGAGTGCCTCTGGGATTTCACTGGTCATTTGTGGCCAGCACAAGGGCAGGGCCCGCTGCTTCGCTGCTGCAGGACTGGCTGATGTTGCTGTTGCTGCAGGCTGCCGCAGATTCACACCGTTTTAAATAATATTTGTATTATGAAGCTCTTCCCCCCCACACACACATGCACACAGTTGATGGTATTGTGTGCTTCGCTTCTTTCTAGGCTGATACTGTCTGGGAAATTGTTCCAATTGTTTTTTGTTTTTTTTTCCTTCTGTCGTATGCTCAAATCTTTCTCAAAAGGATTTTACCTGCATCTGCTATCTTTAATTCTTTGGATAACATAAACGGAATTGACTAAAAGCAAGACGTAAGCTAACCTAGAGAAAACTGATTAAAAACAAACACAGTATTAAAAAATGCAATTAATAAAATCATCTCAAGATACAGAGGTTTAGGAAGAGAGTGGAGAGAATTATATCAATTGAAGTATTTCTTTCACCTAATTTAGAAAAACAGAAAATTGTGTTCCATGTAGAAATGCACAAGGCTTAGTGCAAATAAAAAAAGATACTAGGAATGAACAACATTGCAATGTTAAAGAATTAAGAATGAGATTTGTTGAATTTTAACACTATCCTGCAGTTCACCTTTATCTTTCCTTTAAGTCTCAGAGCATTTTCTTTGCAGGTAATGTAGTGGCTAGGATTTCTACCCCCCCAAAAAAAATTTAATTATAAGTACAAGGAAAAGAAATTGTCTAGAGTTGATGCCTCAGACAGATATTTTCAACCTTAGTTTAAATAATGTTGGGGTTTATTCCATTCAGCAATTTTGTGTGAAAGGAGAGAAGGGTTTAAAATATTCTGTAGTTTCTAAAATACTTTTTATAAGAACTAGAGTTCATATTAAAAGGAAAACGATTCTTTAAATGCTATTAGCTTTTTATTTAAATTTCATATTATTTTGGAGGTGGTGATCTTCAAGAGAACCCAAAATATTTCATTTTGCTAACCGTGTTAAATGTAGTGTATATAGAATAGTGTAATCCAGAGAACCACTAACAGCATTTTCAATTGTGATAAAAACTTATTAACATATTTGCCTCTTTAATGATTAACTGTCTTTGAATATTAAGAGATTTTTACAACGTCTTATTCACACCGAGGAGACTCTGCAAAAGGCCGAGCTTTTTCTTTATTTTATAAGTGAGGCTTCATTTGATATGCATTCTGATTTTAAAAGAACCATAATATTTTAATCGATCTCTCTGTAAAGATCATGATTGTTATAAATGAGATACAGTCGTGCACATCAAGCCTGACTGGTAGATAGGAGGTCATGAGTCAGGAATTATATGAAGAGGGGAAGTAAAAACTAGAAAATTTTCCAACGTGATTGTTTAAAGGAACAATTATGTACACTAGCACAGGAATTCAAGACTTCAGTTACATGTGCAGAGTTATCAGCCTTCATTTTCTATTAATTTCCTTCAAACTAGCCCTGAAAAAATATCATTTGCAAAAAAATAAATTTAAACCCATACATTTATTATGAAAAACATGTAATTTCATACTGAACTCTTCACATTCATGAAATAGATGACATTAAAAATCATGGCAGAGAAATATATCTGATGAAAATGTTGATACAAACCTAGGCTGTGAAAATACTGGTTAATGTCATTTGCCAAATGTTATTTTATTGTAGATAATTACTTACGTTAAATAATTTGAAGCACACATAAAGATAGCATCTGGTAAGATACAAGGTAGTTATTTGAGTATAATTCCATTATCAGAATTGGAAAAATTCTTTTGAATAGATTTTTTTTTCCTATCAAACCTCTAGTCTCCCAAAACCAATACTGTTTTATTTATATACACGCACAAACACACACAGACAGGCAAATATAGCTGCATGCTTTCAATTTATATTTCCCCCCCTACTTACAAATGCAAAGATACACTGTTATCCTTTGGAAATCAAATATTTTTTCTAAACGGCGTGCTTCTTTAATTAAACTGTATTCTTTATAGTGATCAAATATAATTAGCAGTAACAAGTATTTAATGAAAACAAACTGCTTTCCTTTGAAATCTTTCCAACCCACTGTACTTTAAGTCCATAGCTTCTCCGAGAAGATCATTGTATCATAACAACTAAAAATAAGTATATGATTAAAAGCTTGTCAGTTACTGCATCATTTCAGACAAATAAAAATAGGGAAGGTAAACACTAGAGATCCTGATTCACGTCAGGTACAAATCCTATCACTTAAGATATTGCTTCCAATGAAACAGTACTGTTAGTGGTTCAATGTGCTATAGATCTGTCTTTTAACTACCCTATTTGATATCATTACGTACTAAGACATTACCCCAGTATCTTTGATTATTACTGAGCGAGATGAGAAGAAAGTGCGCTTACACCAGACTCATTGACAGCGAGGTGCTATAGCAACTCTCCTGTAATTAATTGTGAGTGAAAGGGGGTTTGGTTTTTGCAGCCTCGTAAAACTTTTCCCACATGGCTGAACCCACGGTCAGGAGACGTTAGGCAACATTAACTGCCTGCACATTTCTGCAAGGCTCTGGAGGAAGCGGCTCGGCACTGGGGCTCCAATTCTGAAAACCCTGGGACACAAGACATCAGCGTCTACCTTTCATCTTAGCTGAGATTTGGAGAGGGTTCAGACCACAGAGGCTCCTTAATTCTCACTAATTCATTTGCTTTCCTGATTCACTTGGCTTGGGATAACCTGCGAATGATAATGAACCTGTAAGGGGAGCGCTTAGTCCCTTGCCTTTGAATGTGCTCGGCATGGATTGAGGGCTTTCTGTGAATCTTGCAAGAGGAAAAGAATCTTATTAGCACTGATTGCCAGTCATGAGGTTGCCTCTAAAAATTGCTCTCGTATTTTTAACTCTTGCTTGCTTATAACAACCCCCGCTAAAGAGAGAGATATGTTGTTTACACATCGAACACGGCATTGTTCTCAACATTTACTCATTTCTCTTTGCAATTTGATCTAATCATAACACATTTGCTTTACGTATGTCATTACTATACCACTATGAACACTTCATCATTTTTCCCATGATTATTCTGCAAGTTCATAACTAGCCAAGTCCTCATCTCTTCACCCCCAGCTAAACATCCTCTTTGCATAAATGTATGCTCTCTAGAATAAAGGGTCTAATTTTCTTTTTTTCTTTTTGTTATTAACCATTTCAGCAGAGCACAGCTAGTACTGCTTTTCATGTTACTGGGGGATTTCTGGCAGATTTGGTATTCTCTCATGTTGGTTCTTACCTTTTTTTAAATAAACATATTGTGGATCTGGAAACAAATAAGAATTCAAGCCCCGGTGAGAATATCTGAAAATAAAACTGGGAAAAAGTGGCTTATTTTTGCTTCTATTTGCCAAAGGAATATTCATCTTAGGACTAATTTTTTTTCCATTCATTTATGTGAATTTAGGTAACTGTACAAAAGAAATGGATTGAAACCCAGAAATCTGTGTCAGAGTGATTCTGTTTAGACCATCAAATTCCTTCCAGAGGCAGCCTTTGCTAATGACTGAGGATTCAGAGTCCAGTTTCTCGTGGGCCCCAAGTCATTGCCAGAACCAAACTCTAACTCCTGACCAAACCCTGGGAGATCCCAGCCTTAAACAGCACATTCTGCTCTGTTCACCTCCTTAGAGATGTAGGTTGCTTTACTACCCAAATCTTCCTAGGAAAAGCTTTCATAACATCTTCAGGTGGACAACCCATCTTTTCTGCAAAAATGTGGTGTTTTGCTGCGGTTTCTAGCCTTTCAAGTATGGCATATGGGCGGTTCTAGAAAACCAGTGCTTCAGCTTTGGTATTTAGTAACAAGTCTGGTATCAGCCAAAGAGAGCTTTATACTGCTTCCACATCTGGGACATCTATTCACTAGCCAGAAGTGAATGATGCATTGCACTGAGACAAAGATAAAATTCTTTTCTGTTAATTTTTTTTCCTTGTGTCTAGATGGGGGCAGTATGGCATTTGACTAAATCAAAAAAATTGCTTCCAGTTTCAGCTAATGAAATAATTTCCTAGATTCCTCTTGAAAAATATGAATTTTATGCCTTTTCTCTCTAATTTGGTGTTACCTCAAAAAAACCTCTAAGTGACAAAATATTACGCCCACTGTTTCTCAACAGAATGTGCCAAAAAGGATAATTATGTGAGACTGCTAGAACTCAAATTTGAACTGGAACTTCTTGTGTGGGAATATGGATTTCTATTATATTGATAGGCTCAACTCTTCTTCAAAGGGCATGAGTAAGAGCTGATCAGCCAATGGAATTTATGTTGCATGGGAATTCTAACAGTTTGACATTTGCTTGTCGAATCATTAAATATTTCTGCAGGACAGTTACCAAAAAAATCCCAACTTGCTTTGGAAATGTCACACAAAAATATCTACATTTTGCATCAAAATGTCAAAACAAAACATTGATTCAAGCTGCTATGTTTCAAAATGTCAATTTGGTACTTTTTATCAGTATTTTGGCTGTACATGATGTGTAAATTTTACTTAGAAATTCTTTTAGAAAATTTCATTGAATTTTACTTTTCCATAGTAAAACCCAGGCTCAGAAAAATCACAATTTTTTGGTGGAATCTTTTGCACAGCTCTATGGACAATGGTGACTGGAAAAATACTTCTTTATTAAAACTTCCCCACAGATAGTTTTTTTCCTTTTTTTTTATGTTGTAAAGCATATTCACCCAAATTATTAAAAAAAAAAAAAAAAAGAAAAATACCCTGAATTTGCTCAATTTATGGCCAACACCATGGAAAAAAACCTCTTCACTATCACCAGAATATCCCCCTCCCTTTTTTATTAGTAGTTAAACCCAGGCAAAGAAAGACATTCCAGTCTGAACAACATGTCTCAAAAACCCCATATTCGTCTTAAGGAGAGCAGGTCCTTGAGAGCCTGGCTGCCTGCAGACAATCCTAGGAGAACATTACATTTGGGAATAGCTAAAATTGAACTTATACAGCAGAGAAATCGGGTTCAAAGTATCTCCGCACCCTGAGGACCAAGCTGCCCCTGTTTGCTGTAAGAAGCATCCCTACATTATGGATATTTTGTTTTTTGATTTCTCATCTGCTGCCTTGTCCTCCAATATAATCATATGGCCCACGTAGCCCGGCTGCATCTCTCATATAGCACCTTTGTGAATTGTGGGAAACACAAGACCACTCCCATCTCTCCCTGATGCGTTACTGTCCAGCATTTTGTTTATTTTTCTGGCTGTTTTTTCCCCCCACTGGAGCTCTCTGCTTATTAGAGCTTCTCCGCTGGGACAATCTTCACTTCTAGCCCCCAGGCTCAATTTTGAGCCCATGCAGCCCCTGCTGGGAAATTTTAGAACAGGCCCCAGCTGGCTCCTGCTCCTCTATTAATCAGCAGTTTCACCACGTTTTCCTCACCACCAACTTTCACTCATAGCACTTCCAAAAATTTTGCACAATGTTGAGCAGTTTTACAGCAATAAAACACAGCTCTTAACTAATCTATTATCCCTCTATGTCTGAAAATGTGAGCAAAATTGGAAAGTGGAACTCACCCACCTCTTTTCAGCTCAACTTGCAAATGTGCTAGAGAAGAAATTATTTTCTCCTCTAACACTCTAGTCAAAAAGCATCAATTGGCAAGTTACGCTCATTTACATACATTTTCTATTAAACTTTTCTATCATAAAAAATTGCCTTTATGATCCAGACACATAATTTATTATGCAATGCACCACCACCATCATCACAGTGAATTGCATTTTACGTGTTTATACTAACAGGGAAGGTGATCAGCTTTAGCCTTCTTTTCATTATATGCATCATTCATCCTCCACCACCAAGATCTCTGGATTCCGAGCATATCCATCATTATCTAACTGCCAACTGTTTTCAGAGGTTCCACCGCTTTAAGCTCATTATTTCTTCAGATTGGTGAATCTACAGAGAATCTGTCTGTTCCACAACATACAGCAGTCAGCATGGCACATGTGTACAGATGAAGGGTAGGGGTTTGTCCTTCACAGTCTCTTTGTACCTAGTTTTGCCCCAGAACTGCAGCACGTAATGAGCAGCAAATGCATACTCATATGTCTAAAAATAATAAAAAGTTAAACGGCATTAAAAATAATAACCAAATAGTGGCATCTTTGTGTGGATGGGCTGTTGTGAGTAAGTCTAGTTTACAGATTGGTCAGTAGTTTGGGGTTACCGTCTCCTTATAATGCAGACTAAAGCACATAGACAAAGAGCTGTGCTAAGATAAGGAATTTCTTTCCTGTCGCCATTTACCTTGCTGCATTTAATTTAATCAATAGCTGAATGGGGAAGAGGAGGAGAATTGAATGGTTCAAGAGACTGATAATGGGATATCGAACCTTTCATCTCTATATCATTGATTCAACATAGGAATTGACACACTGGATCAGAGCAGTGGTCCATCTCCTCAGATATCCTCTCTGACCACGGCCTGTACTGGATGTGTTTCAGGAAGAGGCGTCAGAAACCCTGTAGTAAGCACTTATGAAATAACCTGTCCATAGGAAAGGTTTCTTCT
Organism: Aptenodytes forsteri; assembly: GCF_000699145.1. NCBI lineage: Eukaryota > Metazoa > Chordata > Aves > Sphenisciformes > Spheniscidae > Aptenodytes > Aptenodytes forsteri. The sequence continues at coordinate 2,133,747 of NW_008794888.1, read as the reverse complement.
TAACTCTCTCATTTACAATTTAGCTAATGTTCACACTTAGAGTAGTCTGTAACTCTTCAAAAATCTTTTAAATCCTACGGACTGCAACACAGTTGATATGTTTATTTAAATACATATCTAACTGAAGTCTGCATTCAGCTGAAGTCTTGGCCACCAAGTTGCAATGAGGTCCAGAGGATAATTATGTATTGCAAAAATTACTAACTTCATTGCACTTATTCTTAACTTGTTGCTTTTCTAAATAAATAACCTCTCCTATATACAGTGTAGTCATTATCACTAGTGGCCCATCTAAGCCATCTTCTCTCTCATTAAAATAATTTTAAACTTTTCAATCTGTCTTGAAATGAAGGGCTTTTCACGCTTCTAATTATTTACATTGTCCATCTCTATACTTCATCTATTTCTGTACATTCTCTTCCAGACAGGATAACCACAACTGAATATAGTACTTCAGGTCAGGGCATACCACTGATTTATTTAATGACAATATAAGATTTTTGGCATTATTTCTCTCCCAATCCTTTTGCATCCTAACAGTTTGCTTGCTTTTTTGACCCTTGCTCCATACAGAGCAGAGAGTTTCATTGAACCATCCAGTATAAGGCACAGGTCTTCTTTTGAGTGACAACAGTGATGTATTTGGGTAGCTCAAATTATTCCTTCTTATGTTACATTTGTCAACACTGAACCATTATCCTGACCATTCAGCTAAATTTGTTAAATTTTACTGGTTTCCTTACAGCTTTTTTGATCTTGAATTTTCTGAAACATTTGAGTTTTCTTTACTGCCTTTTTTACTTACAAGTATCATATGCATTTTGCTTAACTAAAATACAGGAAAAATAAACCAATTTCTAGCCCTGCTATGAAGCCTGGAAATCCACCTACATGTATATACATACATTAACTCTCTCTAGGTTCATAATGTTTTTTCTTTTCACTGTTCTCCTTTACTTAAACAGCTTCTAGTGCCTTCTTGTGTCCTTCTCCTGTGGCTATTTCCTGGCAGCATTTTCCAAGGAGAGTTCTTTTCAGAAATTCAGTTAAAATACATTGTTTGGTTGGCATAACACATTCTGGTAGATTAGAAAAAAATGGGCTTTCTTTATGTGACTATGTCACTTTCTGTCACACTGTTATGTCACTGTTATATAACACTAAAATCACAGTCTTATTATTCCAGTCCTAATTTTAGTTTAGAAAGAGACATACTGCGTTGGCATTTCTAGGAACGTTCCTAAAGCCATAAAAATCAGCCTCAGCATTTGCTATTTTGTCGACAATGGCTGCATCTAATGGGACATGGCATATTCTCGAGAGCATCTCAAACGCTTTTTTCTTAAATACCTCTCCAAGTCTCTGGTGTCCTATCCACTCCAGTATCCTGAGAAAAAAGAAAATGATGAAGGAAGTTGTCCTTGCTGGCCTAAGTGAAATAAGTTAATGGTCTCGATTCAGGTCTTAACACAAAATGCAAACCAAAAACCAAAGAGATGACTTTGTTGGTAGCCTTAGCAAAGACATTAAGTACATGCAGTATGAACAAAATGAACAACCCTTTCACTGGGGGGAAGGTTCTGGTCCTTTGATATTAGAATGAAGGAGTTTTGGTATCGTACTAAACAAAACCTTTCAGCTTTTTTCTTCCGAGTTTTTTCCTGTGTGAGGAAGCAGAAGTGCTGAGTCCGGCAGGCTTTTAAATATTCTTAACAAGAAGCATAATGGTATGACACTAAGTATGTTAACTAGGCTGCAGGTGGAGAGCTATTTAATGTCACTCTGTGTCTAAGACTAACTGAAACACTTTGTGTTTGTTTCTTTTGTAAAACAAAACTCTCTAATCCAGCACCTACCGGGAATGTGCAGTTCTGGCTCTGTGGACCTGAAGGCCACCTAGAGACAGCAGCTTCAGATGTGCACAAGTTCTCTTCAACAGATTTCTCTGGACTGACGTGTTCAGAGCAAAACCGTCAGCTGGAAGAAAAAAGACAGCTTAGTTACATTCATGATTTGCATCACTTCAAAGATGCTGAGGATCAAGGAGGCCTCTGTATCTACACCCTGCACCCAGCAGAGGGGAGATGAAGGGACTAACAACCTGGGACGCTCCACGAAAGCATGTCCCCCCTCTGTCAGCACCAACCAAGCGTTCCCAGTGCGCACAGGCACTGGGCACCTCCAGGAGCTGTGGGTGTGAGGCATTTCTGCTTTACCTCTATATAAACATCCCTCACAGGCACAGTTGGCTGGACTGAAGATTTAGCCCATAGCAAGGGAAATGTACATCGTTCTCAACGTTACTCATGCCAGCAGTGTTTTCAGGTTAATTTGTAAAAAAATATGACCTGAAAGCCTAAGACTGAGTTTCAAATGAGGCAGTTATTTTAAGGTTTGGTTTAATAAACCTAATTTATTATGTGAGATAACAGAGTTCTGCAATCGACTGCACGGCTTCATGGCTGAAGTCAGTAATTCATGTGAATAATGCTGCTAAAAGAAAACATGTTATGTGATCAGTCCGTAGCAATCAGACGTGGTGCCTAGACAGCAGCTATCTTCACTGTTTTTCCTAAAATGTAGAATAGCCGAGAGGACTAGTTATCTCAGCTGTAAATATCTGAGTTACAGGAGCACAGCTGGAACGTCACGGCTCCCTACCCCTGCACAGCCTTTCCTATAGCTATAGCAGCATGCCACTATTGAGGACTAAAGATGAAGAAGTTTTGTAACTTGCTACTGTCATGCTTACAATAAAGCATACTCTCATCATTAGCATTTCTGAGTCTTTTTGGTGTCTATGTTTAAAGCATAAATGTAGCATTCCTGGATGCCACCCTTGGTAGATAAAAACATAAAATATTTTCATAAGCAGGATAAAGCACTGCAATTACACAGAATGCACTGATGGTGCCAGATCCAAGGCCAGGTAAATGTGTACCCTTTGACTGCTGGGCAGACCAGAAAATACTTAATTCCAATTGATTAAAGTAGAAGATTGGAAGAAAAAAATTAGTTTTTTAAGCGAATAGCAGTGGAGCTTTCTCATGCATTAGGGCATAAAATGACACTCTGTGGGAGTCAGAAATTAAATTTTCTCCTTCACATAAGGTGTTGCTTGCACAACTGGCCAAGCACAATTATGAATGATTTACCTACAATGCATAAGGTATAAGATATTGCTTTTAAGTCACACGCATTGGTCTTCTTTTCTGCTATGGCAGCTTCTCTGTCTCCTGCCTCCATTTCTTACATTAATGAGGGTAAAAGGTAGTTAGTCTCATTAAAAACATTTTGAAACATGCTCTGATATTCTAGTTAAACTAATAGCTAGGATGCTGGGATGAATGCATCAAGTCTTTAGGAAGAGGTATGAATACTATGCTAGCATTTCAGCTTCAGCAAACATTGCCAGTCACAGCTATAAAGGGATGGAGAGGGTGAGCTGCTACAACAGTGATTATTCATAAAAGAAAATAGTTTAAAAATGAAGTAAAAAAATGACTCAACTTACGTTTGTACTTCCTCCCCCAAGGGAATGCATAATATCCGTATTTCACAATGTACAACTCATGCAATTGGTGGCCTGCAATAGGAAATACGAAAACAGATAAGGACATGTAAACAGAAAAAGAGAGGTTTGATGGGGGCGGGGTTGTCCAGTAAATGTCTAGTGCTTCTAGTATTTTATCAAGGATATTTGTAAATGCAGAGAGAAGAGTCAGAGGCTGAAAATATTTCAGGAACCTCTCCTGAAGCTGAATATTGGCAATGGCTGCATCATGGCATCATCTAAAAAGCATGCTGAAAAAGCTAAGAAGGCTTTCCTACAAAATCTTGTAATCCTTTGGCTGAAGAAATCACCTTACCCCAACCCATGGAGGTTCTGCCAATAGCATCTTCATTATAAATGTAGGCAAGTACACGCCTGTCAAACTCACAGTCAGGGCTGTCTGCAACGTGCAGTACTTGGAGGAAGGAGTCCCTGCAGCACAGGGTGTTTGATGAGAAACTCAGCAGCATACTGGACCTCGTGGACAGAGCCTGCTGGCGTGCCCGCCCCATGGTACAGCCGGGCAGATGGAGGCACTAAGCTGGGGATGGCAGCAGGAGCAGGGATGTTACACGGAAGGTGGCTTCTTAATAACACTTCTGCTTCAAGCAACTTCTTGTCAGCAAAGTTTCAGGTTCATGGAGTTGTGGCCTCCTGAAAACTGCTGCAGGACTGATGTAACTGTTAGTTTATTTGGCGAGCTCTAATAAATGGATGAGATATTATGAGGCTTGCTAAGGGATGCTGGCTCTCTGTATGCACAGCAGAGTGGCCGATTTAGTGGATTTTCACTAATTTCCCATTGCTTCAGCACAATACAATGATCCTGGAGAAATCTAGCAGACAATAACCAGCTTCCTGTTTCTCAATTTGAAAGCCTCTCATTGCTAATGTGTTAATAGTCTTCATAACAAACATTTGCTAATATTCAAACAACTGAAGAAACGATAATAATTTCTCCCTATTTCATTCTTAGCTGGACATGAAAAAATGAATCGGACATTCTCAAGCCTAAGCTGCACAGAAGGCAAGGACTTTTTGGCACATTCAGTGACAGTAAATCTTTGTCTTATCCTTCCAGGTGAGAAAGTATTTGTGGCTCTTTTTCATGCTTTTAATCAAACTGCAGACCTCTCAGCTGACAGCCACTCCTCCTTTCATGAGCCTTTTTCGAGAGGTATGGCTTAAAGATGATATAACCTCTTAATAACCTTAATCAGGTTATTTTTTATTATGTTTTAATTCATTATAATCCTAATAAGTCTGTGGAAATCTAGAATTAAAATTTGTTTCTTTAATGACTTATCTTTAAAACATTAGCTACACATGGCATTAAAATATCATTTACCAAGAAACAAACACATGCATTCGTAAGACAAAGCATTACCGTGTTGGATCTAGAGGTTTTATTTAGGGAGAACAAAACAAAATCCATAAGGAGCTGCCCTTTCTGAGTCTGAGCCCGGAAGGTAATACTGATTTGTCACTAACTCTTCAAGTTATTATTTTATAGCTACTCCAACAACATATTTTGGCAGCATAGAAGATGTCCTGCTGCGTACAATTAGCCAGTATGCTGCTCGGGCAAGTAAGTCATACTACAGCTTCCAGTGTGTGCATCATGGTCTCGTTGCTCTGCATTAAACCACTGGTCAATGAGGTTGCAATGCAAGCGCAGGGGGCAGTTCTTCCATATGCTTTGGGTCAAATGTATGCTATAGGAGCCCACAAGAAAAAAGCTTCTGCCCCCCCCCCCCACAAA